>NC_142801.1:46371800-46562027 GCF_049724085.1 Artemia sp. Qi Xiang Cuo | reverse complement strand
TGACATGGTAAACCAAAACCAAACACTACTGAAATATTACAACTATTTAATTTCAAAGATATAAATTCAAATTTAACTTTTAAAAATAAAGAAAATGTAATTGTTACAAGGTAAACCACGACCATACACTACTGAAATATTCCAACTCTTGCACTTCAACGAAATAAATTCAAAATGAACTTTGAAAAATTGTTAAAATGTAACTGTGACAAGGTTAACCAAAACCAAACACAACTGAAATATTCCAACTCTTGTATTTCAACGAAAGAAATTCAAAATGAACTTTGAAAAATCAAGAAAATGTATCTGTGACAAGGTAAACCACAACCAAACTCTACTGAAATATTCCAACTCTTGCTTTTCATTGTAAGAAAATCAAAATGAACTTTGAAAAATCAAGAAAATGTAACTGTGACAAGGTAAACAATAAGCAAACACTACTGAAATATTCCAACTCTTGCATTTCAACTAAATAAATTCTTAATGTGCTTTGAAAAATCATGAATATGTAACTGTGACAAGGTAAACCAAAATCAAACACTACCGAAATAGTCCAACTCTTGCATTTCAATGAATTAAATTCAAAATGAACTTTGAAAAATCGAGAAAATTTAACAGTGACAAGTACAAACAATACAATAAAAAAATGAATTCTTCAAACTCATGCTTTCATCGAAATACAAACAAAATGAAATATTAAACAAAACTAAACTTTAACTGTTCCAATTTAAACCATGACAACAAACTACTTAATTAGTAACAATATTGCATTACAATGAATAAAATTAAAATGTAAAATGAAATATCATTCCAAAGTACTATTGTCCAGGTACTACGCCTTAACAGACTCATGAAATATTCCAACTCTTGCATATCCATGAAAGAAACTAAAAATGAACTTTGAAATATCAATTCAATTTAACTGTGACAAGGTAAACCACAACCAAACACTACTGAAATATTCCAACTCTTTCATTTCAACAAAGAAATTAAAAATTAACATTGAAAAATAAATAAAATTTAACTTTTACAAGTTAAACCACAACCTAACGCTACTGAAATATTCCAACTCTTGCATTTCAACAAAGGAAATTCAAAATTAAAATTTAATAATCAATAAACTTTAACTTTTAATATGGAAACCACTACCATAATCTACTTAAATTTTAAAACTATTGCAATTCAAAGAAATAAATTCAAAATGAACTTTGAAAAATTAATAAAATATAAATGTGACAAGGTAAACCACAACCAAACACTACTGAAATATTCAAACTCTTGCATTTCAACGGTAGAAATTCAAAATGAACTTTGAAAAATCAAGAACATGTAACTGTGACAAGTTAAACCACAACCGAACGCTACTTAAATAGTCCAACTTTTGCATTTCAACGAAAGAAATTCAAAATGAACTTTGAATAATCAAGAAAATGTAACTGTGACAAGGTAATCCACAACCAACCACTACTGAAATATTCCAACTCTTGCATTTCAGCGAAAGAAATTAAAAAGAACTTTTAAAAATCAAGGAATTGTAACTGTGACAAGGTAGACCACAACCAAACACCACTGAAATATTCCAAATCTTGCATTTCAGCGAAAGAAATTCAAAATGAACTTTTAAAAATCAAGAAAATGTTACTGTGACAAGGTAAACCACAATCAAACACTACTGAAATATTCCAGCTCTTGCAACACAACGAACGAAATTCAAAATGAACATTGAAAAATCAGGAATATGTAACTGTGACAATGTAAACCATAACCAAACACCACTGAAATATTCCAACTCTTGCATTTCAACGAAAGAAATTAGAAATGAACTTTGAAAAATCAATAAAATGTAACTGTGACAAGTTAAACCACAACCAAACACTTATGAAATATTCCAACTCTTGCATTTCAACGAAAGAAATTCAAAATGAACTTTGAAAAATCAAGAAAATATAACTGTGACAAGGTAAACCAAAACCAAACACTATTGAAATATTCCAACTCTTGCAATTCAACGAAAGAAATTCAAAATTAGCTTTGAAAAATCATGAAAATGTAACTGTGGCAAGGTAAACCATAACCAAACACCACTGAAATAGTCCAACTCTTGCATTTCAACGAAAGAAATTCAAAATGAACTTTGAAAAATCAAGAAAATGTAACTGTGACAAGGTAAACCACGACCAAACACTACTGAAATATTCCAACTATTGCATTTCAACGTAAGAAATTCAAATGAACTTTGAAAAATCAAGAAAATTTAACTGTGACAAGGTAAACCACAACCAAACACTTCTGAAATATTCCAACTCTTGCTTTTCAACGAAAGAAATTCAAATGAACTTTGAAAAATCAAGAAAATGTAACTTTGACAAGGTAAACCACAACCAAACACTACTGAAATATTACAACTCTTGCATTTCAACAATAGAAATTCAAAATGAACTTTGAAAAATCAAGAAAATGTAACTGTGACAAGGTAAACCACAACCGAACGCTACTGAAATATTCCAACTCTTGCATTTCAACAAAAGAAATTCAAAATGAACTTTGAAAAATCAAGAAAATGTAACTGTGACAAGTTAAACCACAACCAAAAACTACTGAATTATTCCAACTCTACATTTCAACGAAAGAAATTCAAAATGAACTTTGAAAAATCAAGAAAATGTAACTGTGACAAGTTAAACCACAATCAAACACTGCTGAAATATTCCAACTCTTGCATTTCAACGAAAGAAATTCAAAATGAACTTTGAAAAATCAAGAAAATGTAACTGTGACAAGGTAAACCATAACCTGTGTGTGTCTCTGTGTGTGTGTGTCTCTGTGTGTGTGTCTCTGTGTATGTGTCTCTTTGGGTGAAACAGTTTGAGGCATTTTAGGCGATGATTTTAGGAAACAAAAGCATAACTTTTAAAATCACAACAACTGAAGGTCAGTAAATAATTCCTTTGTGGGGCCCGGGGATGGCCTTTGGGGGTCTGGGTGGGCCTTTGGGGGCGCCGGTGATCCTTTGGGAGCTTGGGGGCAGTTGGGGGCACCGGTGATCCTTTGGGAGCTTGGGGGTAGTTGGGGGCCGGTGGAGGGCCTTTGGGTGCCTGGGGGACTTTTGGGGACCGGTGGAGGGCCTTTGGGACCCCGTTGGTCCTGTGGGAGCTCGAGGGGCCTGTGGGGACCGGTGGAGGGCCTTTGGGACCCCGGTGGTCCTGTGGGAGCTCGATGGGCCTTTGGGGACCGGTGGAGGTCCTTTGGGGCACAGGGAGGGCCTTTGGGTGCCTGGGGGACATTTGGGGACCGGTGGAGGGCCTTTGGGACCCCGTTGGTCCTTTGGGAGCTCGATGGGCCTTTGGGGACCGGTGGAGGACCTTTGGGGCACAGGGAGGGCCTTTTTGGGCTCTGGGGGCCCTTTGGGGGCCCGGGATGGGCCTTTGGGGGTCGGGGGGGCCCTTGAGGGCCGTTGGGGCCTTTGGGATCCCGGGGGACCTTTGGGGGCCGGGGGCGGGCCTTGGGGGCACAGGGCGGGCCTTTGGGGGTCTGGGGGCACTTGAGGACCGATTGGTCCTTTGGGAGCCCGGTGGACCTTTGGAGGCCGGGTGAGGGCCTTTGGGGGTCCGGGGGGCCAGTTGGGAGCCTGGGGGACATTTGGGGACCGGTGGAGGGCCTTTCGGATCCTGTTGGTCTTTTGGGAACTCGATGGGCCTTTGGGGGGCCCGGGGATGGCCGTTGAGGGTCTGGGGTGGGCCTTTGGGGGCGCCGGTGGCCCTTTGGGAGCTTGGGGGACCTTTGAGTGTCCGGAGGGACAGTTGGGGGCCTGGGGGACATTTGGGGACCGGTGGAGGGCCTTTGGGAGCTTGGGGGGCCTTTGAGGACCGGGGGCTTCCTTCGGGGTTGGGGTAGGAGGATCGGAACCCTTTGGGGTTGGGTTAGAGGACCTCACAACACTGTTCAAATGAAACTTGTGTATTATAACGACCACACTCAAATTCTCTTCTAAAATCTCTTCAAAAATCTTCTTTTAAAATGTCTCTATCTGTTTCGCCGAAATAGTTCCATAACCTATCTAAAATGGTTTCGCCCAAATAATCCCTAAACGTAAATTCAGCGTGTTCCTTTGTTATTGGCATCTCTGTGCTAACGCATTTCAAATTAATAGGAAACCTTCTCGCGCGCTAAAACAATTCATCGCTAAGATGCTTCTTGCCTAATTGTTTCCGTGGCGTTTGGGTATTAATATCCTTTGGAGTTCGACCAAAAGAGTTGTTTCCGAGGCAAAGACATTAATGACTTGGATCTATTCCTGGAGAAATGTTTCTAGGCGAAAATTTTTAAAGTCTGACAGATGATGTCATTGATTGATTGATCTGTCAAGAAAGGGGAAATTAATTTGTTGTTTCTAAGGGGAATTATTGATTCACGATAGGTGAATTGAGGTCGACAGCACAGGTGTTCCAAATTCCGGGTTTTTGTTGTTGTAAGTGCACGCTCTCTGCGAATGTCAAGGTCGATGTTGTTGTTGTGAAATTTAGGTCATTGACCCTATTAATCACGTGTTCCCCCTAATGAGTCCATGCCCATATTTGGTGCCCCGTCAGTATTCTATGCCCATATATGGACCATAAACCACGTGGTTCGTACCGGTGTTGTAAGTGCACGCTCTCAGTGAATGTCAAGGTCGATGTTGTTGTTGTTGTAAGTGCACGCTCTCAGCGAATGTCAAGGTCGATGTTGTTGTTGTTGACACACTTTGATTACGCAATCAAGTTCTCGGAAATTCACTTCCCCCTCGAGTCCTAGATCAATAACATTGTTCCCGTTAGAATTCACTGCGCATGTGCAACCTTCGCCCCGGAGTTATTACACATAGAAACATCAAATAAATCGACCTTGGAAAAAGAGGTCATTGACCCCATTACGTAATCATTCTCCCTAGGGAGGCTATGCCCTTATTTGGACCATAAACCACGTGGTGATCGTGGGAGTTTTAAAAAAAGTGTCCGGATCGGGATTCGAAGGGGTGGTGTAATCGTCGGACCTTTACCCCCTCCTCTACTAGTCTCATGTAATAAATTTTTTATTAGTGACAAAATGTAAAAGGAAAAAAATTAAAGGCAATATTTAAGCACTCTACAGATGAAAGTGAAACTTGGAATAGTTTTAGAAATCAACAAATGTTAGGTAAAAGAAACCAATAGCAAAATAAAAATAAGATATAGCCTAAAAACTTACCCAGCAGATAATAGCCGACGCCAAAATCCGTTCAAAATAGCCAAAATTAACTACATTAATCAATGGCAAAAATTTGATACAAACGGAGAATTTCACCAAAAAAATCAAGACGATTGCAGCTAAAATATCAGATTAGTTATACTCTACTCCAACTACCATCCGTCCTTACGAGAGGTGAACAGAACGTGAAAAACTCAAAAGATTAAAAAAAAAATTAAACTTACCTATAAACTCAACGAGGGAAGATGGGAAAATGAACAGAATTTTATTCATATAATTTTCCTAGATTTGAGTTTATCAACAAACCACAGATCGCGAACACCGCATTCATAGCTATTCAGCCTTGCCAATGGAATTATTTTCTCTCTTCTCGTGGCAAATAATATCATAATTAAATTTTCCCAGATATCATATAATTTTCCCAGATTCGAGTTTATCAACAAACCACAGATCGCGAACACCGCATTCATAGCTATTCAGCCTTGCCAATGGAATTATTTTCTCTCTTCTCGTGGCAAATAATATCATAATTAAAGCTAAAATAAAATTGGCAACCAGTTTATTGTAAAACTTTTATTTTTTATGAACAAATGGGCTAAAAAATGTGGCGCAAAACTTAAGTAAAAGTGCTCTAGACATCAACTGGAAAATACAGTGCTTTTAAAATACAAGCACTTTTGGACTGGGAAACTGAAATAATCTAAAAAAACACAGGTTGCAGGAATAGACAACCCCCCCCCCCCCTAAAAACAAGGAGATAATGAAATTGACCATAGAATGGCAATCGGCGTAAAAACTTGTAAAAGCTATTGAATAAAACAGTAGACATATAAATATAGGCTTAGAAAAGACTTATTGTACTGACAAACCTGAAAAATACTTGAAAAAAACCCTTAGGCTTCATTGAAGTAAATAATAAAAATGAAAAAAAGGCTCAAGTTGAAAATATAGCCACACGGAAGTGAAGTAAAAGAAATTGAATGAAGTCGGCTAGACTTCGATATACGTGCATATTGAGCTGACCCAGCCAGACTAGTACGAGAGTAGTAACCTAGGTGCTGATCCTGAACCTACATGAAAACCTGCAAGAATATGTGCTGATCCGGAACCTGCATGAAAACCTACAAGAATATGTGCTGATCCGGAACCTACAAAAAAACCTACATGAATATGCGTGTAGTTTAACCGGTACATTGGCTTACCAGGGTCAGTCACCTATTACTACGAACGTTACACGCCTTACCAGACGGGTTTTCTTAGGTAACACCCATTTTTTGGGGTCAAACAGAGAGAGAGCGGCGGTTAGTCCATATACGGAATGGGATGCTATAATTAGAATGGTTTTAAGTTGAAAATTGTGACGTAAAAATAACTCTATTTGTGAATTTTTTGTGAAAAGGTATTTGCGTAAAGGTATTGCATTGGTTAAGAAAGCGCAACGGGTAATTAAAGTATGAGGAATGGGATGGTATAATTAGAATGGTTTTAAGTTGAAAATTGTGACGTAAAAATAACTCTATTTGCGAATTTTTTGCGAAAAGGTATTTGCATAAGGGTATTGCGTTGGTTAAGAATGCCTCACGGGTAATTAAAGAATGAGGAATGGGATGCTGGCATCAACAATACAAAGAATATGCTCAGATACTTAATAGATTTGACGCCTACAAGAGACATTGATAAAAGGTATTCAATAGCTTAATTGAAAAGTAACGATAGAATGACATTGTGACTTTGACCTAGCTTTACCTCTCCGATTGGGTATGTATAATAAACAAGTAACGTTTGAAAAGTATTGTCAATTTAAAAAGAAATGGCTGAAAAGTGTTTTGAGGGGGATGGGTTTCATGGAGTGTTGAGTTGCACGAGGGTTCAGTTAAAGGGGGTACAGTTACACGGGGGTTTAGTTAAATTGGGTTGAGTTGCACGAGGGTTCAGTTACAGGGGGTATAGTTACACAGGGGTTTAGTTAAATTGGGTCGAGTTGCACGAGGGTTCAGTAGCACGAGGGTTCAGTAACATGGGGATTCAGTTGTACAGGGTTTCGGTTATACAAGGGTTCAGTTGCATGGAGGGTTCAGTTGCACGAGGGGGGATTTGCGAATTGGAGGAGATGGGATGATAGTGTACTGTATAATACACAAGTGATGTTTTGGAGAGTATTGTCAATTTAAAATAGTTTAGAAAAAAAAATTAACAAGAAATGGCTGAAAAGTGTTTGGAGGGAGATGGGATTGCATGGAGGGTTGAGGTGCACGAGGGCTTCAGTTAAAGGGGGTACAGTTACACGGGGGTTTAGTTAAATTGGGTTGAGTTGCACGAGGGTTCAGTAGCATGAGAGTTCAGTAGCACGGGGGTTCAGTTGTACAGGGTTTCGGTTATACAGGGGTTAAGTTACATGGAGGGTTCAGTTGCACGAGGGTTCAGTTAAAGGGGGTATAGTTACACGGGGGTATATATATATATATATATATTTTGAGGGAGATGGGATTGCATGGAGGGTTGAGTTGCACGAGGGTTCAGTTAAAGGGGGTACAGTTACACGGGGGTTTAGTTAAATTGGGTTGAGTTGCACGAGGGTTCAGTAGCACGAGGGTTCAGTGACATGGGGATTCAGTTGTACAGGGTTTCGGTTATATAGGGGTTCAGTTACATGGAGGGTTCAGTTGCACGAGGGTTCAGTTAAAGGAGGTATAGTTACACGGGGGTTTAGTTAAATTGGGTCGAGTTGCACGAGGGTTCAGTAGCATGAGGGTTCAGTAGCACGGGGGTTCAGCTGTACAGGGTTTCGGTTATACAGGGGTTCAGTTACATGGGGGGTTCAGTTGCACGGGGGTTGAGCTAAATGGGGCTTGAGTTCAACGAGAGTAGTGCTTTGTCGTGGTTTAGCTTGTCACAGTTACATTCTCTTGATCTTTCAAAGTTCACTTTGATTTTATTTCATTGATTCTTTTTGTTTGCATGTCCAGGCTGGTGTTTGCAAGTCCAAGTTGGGTTTTCAGACCTACGTTTTTTAGATTTTCGTGGGTGTTTGGATGTTTTGTCGAAAAAAAAACATAGTTGTACCCTCAACGCCTCGCTCTTTACGCAAAATTTTTTTTATTGTTTAAAAAATTAGAGTTGTGAGAAAGTCAAACTTTAAAGTAAAGAACGAGACGTTGAGGAGGGGACAGCCCCTTTCCTAAACGGAATAATTTCTATTCGTTTTAAGTTTTGACATCGTTACTTACTTTCAGTTAAAAAAACTTGTTTTTTACTTAGGTAATAATGGAACATTTAGTATTTTTTCTAATGTAAGTGTTTTCTTAATAAAATGGTCCATCTGGAAGAAATGTAGCCTGAGTTAGATAAAACCTCACATACATTCTTGATTTTTTGTCGTTTTACTTAGATAATATAATAAGATTTGGTTTTATTACCTCATTGAGTGGGTTCTCTTAAGTAAATTAAACCTCGTTAGATAATTTAAACTTAGCTGTCTACGACTGTGAATAAATTAATAAAATCTATTTGCATTACTTAGCTAATACAGGAACATTTGGTTTTCTTTCCTTATTTATGTGTTTTCTTAAGAAAATGCCCCATCTTTAACAAATTTAGCCTTAGCTAGCTAAAACTGCACATAAACTCATGATTTTTTGTCGTGTTACTTAGATAATAAAGGAACATTTGGTTTTCTTTCCTAATTTAGTGTGTTTTCTTAAGAAAATGACCCATCGTTAACAAATTTTGCCTTAACTAGTTAGAACTGTGCATAAATTCTTCAATTTTAGTTGTGTTACTTAGGTAATAAAGGAACATTTGGTTTTCTTTCCTTATTTATGTGTTTTCGCAAGAAAATGGCCCATCTTTAACAAACTTAGCCTTAGCTAGTTAAAACTGCACATAAACTCTTGATTTTTTGTCGTGTTACTTAGATAATAAAGGAACATTTGGTTTTCTTTCCTAATTTAGTGTGTTTTCTTAAGAAAATGATCCATCGTTAACAAATTAAACCTTAGCTAGTTAAAACTGCACATAAACTCTTGATTTTTTGTCGTGTTAGTTAGATAATAAAGGAACATTCGGTTTTCTTTCCTAATTTAGTGTGTTTTCTTAAGAAAATGATCCATCGTTAACAAATTTAGCCTTAGGTAGTTAAAACTGCATATAAACTCTTGATTTTTTGTCGTGCTACTTAGATAATAAAGGAACATTTGGTTTTCTTTTCTAATTTAGTGTGTTTTCTTAAGAAAATGATTCGGGGAAACGCTGTTTGAGGAGGGGGAAGCTATCAAAATTGTCACTTTTCTGCACCTGAATCAATTGACTTAAAGATTTGGGGAAGAAGCTGAAAGAATCTAAAAAACGGATTTTATTCAGGCACGTGTTACCCTTGTCAACTGTTTTCCACATGAATTCTAGCAGCAGTACCTTCTCCGATGATTTGGGTATGATATTACATGAAAAAGAACCATCTATCCTTGCATCATCTACAACTCCACCATTGGCAATGCGGGCCAACGCCGGAAGAACAAACTTTAACTCGTAATTGGAATTGTGTATAAAAACAGGTACGAAATATTGTTTTCTAACGTTTGCTTAGCTAGTTAAAACTGCGCATAAATTCTCGATTTTCATTCTAACTTAACTTGTAGGAATAGGACTTCATTCAAACAAGTAAATCAGCTTTATTCAATGTATAATAGCCCATAAAAAAAAGACTATCCTGGATGGTTTTATGACTCCTCCCCCCAATGAATTCAGATGGTTTTAGGACTCATCCCCATAGCCATAACTCCATTCAACCTTGTGCGAAGATATAAAAGTTTGATGAAGTATTTTTCTACTTAACAACTACATTAATAACTTCCAAGATGATAGGACTGTATGACACAGAATTTATCAGTTACCGAGAGTTCAATGACTCCTCCCCGCAATGACTTCCAAGGGTTTTATGACTCCTCCCCACAATGAATTCAGATGGTTTTAGGACTTATCCCTCTAGCAATAACTCCATTCAACCTTGAGCGAAGATATAAAAGTTTGATGAAGTATTTTTCTACTTAACAACTACATTAATAACTTCCAAGATGATAGGACTGTATGTCACAGAATTTATCAGTTTGAAAAAATCATCTTGTGGTGTTATATTTGAATCTGCATTTTTATTATTGTCTATGGAACTCAAAGAAATTGACTATTATCATTGGATAGTGAACAATAACATTTTTGAGTATGATAAGACCTTGAGGACTACTACAATACGTCATATAAATAGACAGAGATTCTACGATAGAGTGATTACACCACTTAATAATGCTGGTCGGGAACTGAAAAATGTTCAGGAGGAAGTCAGTGAAATTTCTAGCTTTTTTGGAGTTGAAGCGCTCTCTAAGTAAAGGGCAATTTACCTACAGATAAAGTTTTAATTCAAAAGTGTGACCCTAGGATTCCACTGTTCAATTTAGAAGAGTTTAAGTGTCCTAAATTTGAAGGGGGTTATCACCGTCCTGAAGACGAGGTTAGGTTCTTCGCACAGTGGATACCTAAGAACATACCTGATCGTGATAAATCCATAAGACATGGTAAAAACTATTCTATATCATGGGACCATCGTTTGTGGATGTTTAAGAGTGAACTCTAAGTACTATTTTTTGTAAACATTTGTTCTTGTGTTTTTTTTACCTAAAAAAAAAAAAATCTGTTAATACGTTTAAGCAAAAAATATATTTAAGCTTAACCCGTCTTTATTCTTTAGAATAGTTCTATTGTAAGCAAGTAACAAACTCTTTCCTGAAGTCACCTCTTGGATACACAATGCAGAAACTTCATTAAAGAAACTATGAAAAAATTGTAAGTAAGTAAGTAACAAATTCTTTCTTGAAGTCACCTCTTGGATACACAATACAGAAATTTCATTAAAGAAATTATGAAAAAATTGTAAGTAAGTAGCAAATTCTTTCTTGAAGTCACCTGCTGGATAAACAAAGACATTTCGTTCAAGAAATTATGACAAAATTCTAAGTAAGTAACAAACTATTTATTGTTTACACGACTTAGATACAAGATGTAGAAATTTAATTCAAGAAATTATAAAAAAATTCTCAGTAAGTAACAATTTCTGTCTTGAAATCAACTCTTGGATACACAATACGGAAATTTCATTCAAGAAATTATGAAAATATTTGTAAGTAAGTAACAAACTCTTTTTGTTTTCACCTCTTGGATATACAGTACAGATACTTCATTCAAGAAATTATGAAAAAATCGCAAGTAAGTAATAAAGTCTTTATTGTTTTCACCTATTGGATACACAATACTGAAATTTCATTCAAGAAATTATGAAAAAATTGTAAGCAAGTAACAAACTCTTTCATGAAGTCACCTCTTGGATACACAATGCAGACACTTCATTTAAGAAACTATGAAAAAATTGTAAGTAAGTAACAAATTCTTTCTTGAAGTCACCTCTTGGATACACAATACAGAAATTTTATTAAAGAAATTATGAAAAAATTTTAACTAAGTAGCAAATTCTTTCTTGAATTCACCTGTTGGATAAACAAAAAGACAGTTCGTTCAAGAAATTATGACAAAATTCTAAGTAAGTAACAAACTCTTTATTGTTTTCACGAGTTAGATATACGATGTAGAAATTTAATTCAAGAAATTATGAAAAAATTCTCAGTAAGTAACAATTTCTTTCTTGAAGTCAACTCTTGGATACACAATACGGAATTTTCATTCAAGAAATTATGAAAATATTTGTAAGTAAGTAACAAGCTCTGTATTGATTTCACCTCTTGAATATACAGTACAGATAATTCATTCAAGAAACGTGACTAAACACGTTTTGAAACTACATGCTATTTGCATGCCTTTCCTTGGCACCTTTCCAAACGAGCGGGGATTCCCCACTGGTTCCTACACATTGCAAAAAAGTCGGCACTACGAAAACTCAACGTTTTCAACCAGACTGGTTTTTTAGACAACACCCAGTTTTAGGGACCAATCAGAGACAGCGGAGCACAAAAACAGAGACGACACACCCACAGAGATGACACACACATAGAGACGAGACACGCACACAGCGGAGCACAAAAACAGAGACGACACACCCACAGAGATGACACACACATAGAGACGAGACACGCACAGACACGACACACAAACAGAGTCATATTGAGAGAGATATCCAAAAAGTTGGGTTGATCTAGGTTCACTTAGAGTGGCGCGCCACTCTAAGTTTCTTGAATGAAGTATCTGTACTGTATATCCAAGAGGTGAAATCAATACAGAGCTTGTTACTCACTTACAAATATTTTCATAATTTCTTGAATGAAATTTTCGAATTGTTTATCCAACAGTTAACTTCAAGAAAGAAATTGTTACTTACTGAGAATTTTTTAATAATCTCTTGAATTCAATTCATACATCGTTTAGGTAAGTGAAAATTGTTTGTGATAAAGAGAAAAAAAAAGTTACTTACTTGCGATTTTTTCATAATTTCTTGAATGAAGTATCTGTACTGTATATCCAAGAGGTGAAATCAAAAAAGAGTTTGCTACTTACTTACAAATACTTTCATAATTTCTTGAATGAAATTTCCGTATTGTGTATCCAAGAGTTGACTTCAAGAAAGAAATTTTTACTTACTGAGAATTTTTTCATAATTTCTTGAATTAAATTTACACATCGTATATCTAACTCGTGAAAACAATAAAGAGTTTGTTACTTACTTAGAATTTTGTCATAATTTCTTGAACGAAATGTCTTTTTGTTTATCCAACAGGTGAATTCAAGAAAGAATTTGCTACTTAGTTACAATTTTTCCATAATTTCTTTTATGAAATTTCTGTATTGTGTATCCAAGAGGTGACTTCAGGCAAGAGTTTATTACTTGCTTAGATTTATTTCATAATTTCTTAAATGAAATTTCAGTATAGTGTATTGCGTCTCCAGTAGGTGATTTCAGGAAAGAGTTTTTTACTTGCTTACAACTCTTTCATAATTTATTGAAGGAAATTTCAATATTGTATATCCAATAGGTGAAAACAATAGAGAGTTTGTTACTTACTTGAGATTTTTTCATAATTTCTTAAATGAAGTATCTGTACTGTATATCAAAGAGGTTAAATCAATAAAGAGTTTGTTACTTACTGACAAATATTTTCATAATTTTTTGAATGAAATTTCCGTATTGTGTATCCAAGAGTTGACTTCAAGAAAGAAATTGTTACTTACTGAGAATTGTTTCATAATTTCTTGAATTAAATTTCTACATCGTGTATCTAAGTCGTGTAAACAATAAAGAGATTGTTACTTACTTGGAATTTTGTTATAATTTCTTGAATGAAATGTCTTTGTTTATCCAGCAGGTGAATTCAAGAAAGAATTTGCTACTTACTTACAATTTTTTCATAATTTCTTTAATGAAATTTCTGTATTGTGTATCCAAGAGGTGACTTCAAGAAAGAATATGTTACTTACTTACTTACAATTTTTTCATAGTTTCTTAAATGAAGTTTCTGCATTGTGTATCCAAGAGGTGACTTCAGGAAAGAGTTTGTTACTTGCTTACAATAGAACTATTTTAAATCATAAAGACGTTTTAAGCTTAATGATATTTTTTGCTTAAACGTATTAACGGATTTTTTTTTTGAGAAAAAAAAAAACAACAACAAATGTTTACATAAAAATAGTACTTAGAGTTCACTCTTTAACATCCACAAACGATGGTCCTATGATATAGAATAGTTTTTACCATGTCTTATGGATTTATCACGATCAGGTATGTTCTTAGGTATCCACTGTGCGAAGAACCTAACGTCGTCTTCAGGACGGTGATAACCCCCCTCAAATTTAGGACACTTAAACTCTTCTAGATTGAAAAGTGGAATCCTAGGGTCACACTTTTGAATTAAAACTTTATCTGTAGGTATATTGCCCTTTACGTAGAGCGCTTCAACCCCGAAAAGGCTGCAAATTTCACTGACTTCCTCCTGAACATTTCTCAGTTCCTGACCAGCATCATTAAGTGGTGTAATCACTCTATCGTAGAATCCCAGTCTGTTTATATGACGTAATGTAGTACCCCACAAGCTTTTATCATACTCAAACATGTTATAGTTCACTATCCAATTATAACAGTCAATTTCTGCGAGTTCCATAGACAATAATAAAAATGCACATTCAAATATAACACCACAAGATGATTTTTTCAAACTGATAAATTCTGTGTCATACAGTCCTATCATCTTGGAAGTTATTAATGTAGTTGTTAAGTAGAAAAATACTTCATCAAAATTTTATACCTTCGCTCAAGGTTGAATGGAGTTATGGCTAGGGGTATGAGTCCTAAAACCATCTGAATTCAGTGTGGGGAGGAGTCATAAAACCCCTGGAAATCATTGCGGGGAGGAGTCATTGAACTCTCGGTAACTGATAAATTCTGTGTCATACAGTCCCATCATCTTGGAAGTTATTAATGTAGTTGTTAAGTAGAAAAATACTTCATCAAACTTTTATATCTTCGCTCAAGGTTGAATGGAGTTATGGCTAGGGGGATGAGTCCTAAAACCATCTGAATTCATTGGGGGGAGGAGTCATAAAACCCTCCAGGATAGTCTTTTTTATGCGCTATTATACATTGAATAAAGCTGATTTACTTGTTTGAATGAAGTCCTATTCCTACAAGTTAAGTTAGAATGAAAATCAAGAATTTATGCGCAGTTTTAACTAGCTAAGCAAACGTTAAAAAACAATATTTCGCACCTGTTTTTATACACAATTCCAATTACGAGTTAGAGTTTGTTCTTCCGGCATTGGCCCGCATTGCCAAGGGTGGAGTTGTAGATGATGCAAGGATAGATGGTTCTTTTTCATATAATATCATACCCAAATCATCGGAGAAGGTACTGCTGCTAGAATTCATGTGGAAAACAGTTGACAAGGGTAACATGTGCCTGAATAAAATCCATTTTTTAGACTCTTTCAGCTTCTTCCCCAAATCTTTAAGTCAATTGATTCAGGTGCAGAAAAGTGACAATTTTGATAGCTTCCCCCTCCTCAAACAGCGTTTCCCCGAATCATTTTCTTAATAAAACACACTAAATTAGGAAAGAAAACCAAATGTTCCTTTATTATCTAAGTAGCACGACAAAAAATCAAGAGTTTATGTGCAGTTTTAACTAGCTAAGGCTAAATTTGTTAACTATGGATCATTTTCTTAAGAAAACACACTAAATTAGGAAAGAAAACCGAATGTTCCTTTATTATCTAACTAACACGACAAAAAATCAAGAGTTTATGTGCAGTTTTAACTAGCTAAGGTTTAATTTGTTAAAGATGGATCATTTTCGTAAGAATAAAGTCAAAATTAGGAAAGAAAACCAAATGTTCCTTTATTACCTAAGTAACACGACAAAAAATAAAGAGTTTATGTGCAGTTTTAACTAGCTAAGGCTGAATTTGTTAAAGATGGGCAATTTTCTTACGAAAACACATAAATAAGGAAAAAAAACAAATGTTCCTTTATTACCTAAGTAACACAACTAAAATTGAAGAATTTATGCACAGTTTTAACTAGTTAAGGCAAAATTTGTTAACGATGGATCATTTTCTTAAGAAAACACACTAAATTAGGAAAGAAAACCAAATGTTCCTTTATTATCTAAGTAACACGACAAAAAATCAGGAGTTTATGTGCAGTTTTAACTAGCTAAGCCTAAATTTGTTAAAGATGGGGCATTTTCTTAATAAAACACATAAATAAGGAAAGAAAACCAAATGTTCCTTTATTAGCTAAGTAACATAACTAAAATTGAAGAATTTATGCACAGTTTTAACTAGTTAAGGCAAAATTTGTTAAAGATGGGGCATTTTCTTAAGAAAACACACTAAGTTAGGAAAGAAAACCAAATGTTCCTTTATTATCTAAGTAACACGACAAAAAATCAACAGTTTATGTGCAGTTTTAACTAGCTAAGGCTATATTTGTTACAGATGGGCCATTTTCTTAAGAAAACCCTTACATTAGAAAAAATACTAAATGTTCCATTATTACCTAAGTAAAAAACAAGTTTTTTTAACTGAAAGTAAGGAACGATGTCAAAACTTAAAACGAATAGAAATTATTCCGTTTATGAACGGGGCTGTCCCCTCCTCAACGAATCGCTCTTTACGTTAAAGTTTGACTTTCTCACAACTCTAATTTTTTAAACAATAAAAAAAATTTTGCGTAAAGAGCGAGGCGTTGAGGGTACAACTTTGTTTTTTTTTCGACGAAACATCCAAACACCCACGAAAATCTAAAAACGTAGGTCTGAAAACCCAACTTGGACTTGCAAACACCAGCCCTGACATGCAAACAAAAAGAATCAATGAAATAAAATCAAAGTGAACTTTGAAAGATCAAGAGAATGTAACTGTGAGAAGCTACACCACGACAAAGCACTACTCTAGTTGAACTCAAGCCCCATTTAACTCAACCCCTGTGCAACTGAACCCCCCCATGTAACTGAACCCCTGTATAACCGAAACCCTGTACAACTGAACCCCCGTGCTACTGAACCCTCATGCTACTGAACCCCTCGTGCAACTCGACCCAATTTAACTAAACCCCTGTGTAACTATACCCCCTTTAACTGAACCCTCGTGCAACTGAACCCTCCATGTAACTGAACGCCTATATAACCGAAACCCTGTACAACTGAACCCCCGTGCTACTGAACCCTCGTGCTACTGAACCCTCGTGCAACTCTACCCAATTTGACTAAACCCCAGTGTAACTGTACCCCCTTTAACTGAACCCTTGTGCAACTCAACCCTCCATGCAACCCATCTCCCTCAAAAATATATATATATATATATATATATATATATATATATATATATATATATATATATATATATATATATATACCCCCGTGTAACTATACCCCCTTTAACTGAACCCTCATGCAACTGAACCCTCCATGTAACTGAACCCCTGTATAACCGAAACCCTGTACAACTGAACCCCCCTGCTACTGAACTCTCATGCTACTGAACCCTCGTGCAACTCAACCCAATTTAACTAAACCCCCGTGTAACTGTACCCCCTTCAACTGAAGCCCTCGTGCAACTGAACCTTCCATGCAACCCATCGCCCTCAAAACACTTTTCAGCCATTTCTTGTTAAATTTTTTTTTTATTTCTAAACTATTTTAAATTGACAGTGCTCTCCAAAACATCACTTGTGTATAATACAGTACACTATCACCCCATCTCCTCCAATTCACAAATCCCCCCTCGTGCAACTGAACCCTCCATGTAACTGAACCCTTGTATAACCGAAACCCTGTACAACTGAATCCCCATGTTACTGAACCCTCGTGCTACTGAACCCTCGTGCAACTCGACCCAATTTTACTAAACCCCTGTGTAACTATATCCCCTTTAACTGAACCCTCGTGCAACTCAACCCAATTTAACTAAACCCCCGTGTAACTGTACCCCCTTTAACTGAACCCTCGTGCAGCTCAACCCTCCATGCAACCCATCCCCCTCAAAACACTTTTCAGCCATTTCTTTTTCAATTGACAATACTTTTCAAACGTTACTTGTGTATTATTTAGACCACATCGGAGAGGTAAAGCTAGGTCAAGTCACAATGTCATTCTATCGTTACTTTTCAATTAAGCTATTGAATACCTTTTACCAATGTCTCTTGTAGGCGTCAAATCTATTAAGTATTTGAGCATATTCTTTGTATTGTTGATGCAAGCATCCCATTTCTCATTCTTTAATTACCCTTGAGGCATTCTTAACCAACGCAATACCTTTACGCAAATACCTTTTCGCAAAAAAATCGCAAATAGAGTTATTTTTACGTCACAATTTTCAACTTAAAACCATTCTAATTATAGCATCCCATTCCTCATACTTTAATTACCCGTTACACTTTCTTAACCAACGCAATACCTTTACGCAAATACCATTTCACAAAAATTCGCAAATAGAGTTATTTTTACGTCACAATTTTCAACTTAAAACCATTCTAATTATAGCATCCCATTCCGTATATGGACTAACCACCGCTCTCTCTATGTTTGACCCCCAAAAAATGGGTGTTACCTCAGAAAACCCGTCTGGTAAGGCATGTACCGTTCGTAGTAATAGGTGACTGACCCTGGTAAGCCAATGTACCGGTTAAACTACACGCATATTCATGTAGGTTTTTTTGTAGGTTCCGGATCAGCACATATTCTTGTAGGTTTTCATGTAGGTTCCGGATCAGCACATATTCTTGTAGGTTTTCATGTAGGTTCCGGATCAGCACCTAGGTTACTACTTACGAGATTTTTGTACTAAATGAGTACAAATAAGTAGTATATTATGCTGAGGAGACACCATGAAAGAGGTGTTACTCTGGCCGTGATATAATAGAAATACTGGAGATATGCTTCAGGTAGATTACCGTACGTAAAAAAAAGAAGGCGAGGCATATTCCTTGCAGTAGGGCCATTTTTTTGATAAGAGAAAGAGCCCAAGAGAAAACTGTGGCCACAAATAAAATGTGAGGCTATAAATAATTAATTTTGTGTGTGCAGGTTCATAAACTTCCTTTTAGCTGTAACCGATGACAAGAGAACCTAGAAACGTTATAAGGAGCCACCAAAAAGCATGTATGCCCTGGGGGCATGTAAAGTTTTTATTGAAAGCGTAGAAACTTCAAAAGGGCTCATTCAATTGGAAAGTGAAAGGGCTAGTGCCTTTTTTAATAGTTACAAGTGATTGGAGAGCGACTAACGCCCCTCTCACGCCCACCATTTTCCCAAACACATCCAATCAAAATTTAGAGATAGCCATTTTGTTCAACGTACTTGAAAGTTCTTGAAATTAGGTCTTTTAGGATGATAGCCTCCTCAGAGCCCTCAGTGCAAGGGTTGTAAGTTATGCCCTGGGGGCATATAAAGTTTATATAGAAGGTTGTTGTAGAAATTTCAAAACGAGCTCACTTGATTGGAAATTGAAATTGCCCTTTTTAATAGTCGAAAGTGAGTTGAGAGCAATTAAACCCCCTCTTACGCCCACCATTTCCCAAAAAACATTCAATCAAAGTTTAGATATAGCTATTTTGTTCAACGTAGTTGAAAGTTCTGGAAATTATGTTTTTAAGAATGACAAACCCCCTCCCCCCCCCCGAGCCCCAAAGGCAAAGTTTGTAAGTTCTGCACTGGGGGCATATAAGGTATTTATAGATAGAGTTGTTGTAAAACTTCAAAAGGGACTCATTCAATTGGAAATTGAGAGGGCTAGTGCCCTTTTTAATAGTTAAAAGTGATTAGAGGGTAACTAACCCCGTCTCACGCCCACCATTCCTCCAAAGACATCCAATCAAATTTTTCAGATAGCCATCTTGTTCAACGTACTAGAAAGTTCTGGAAATTAGGTCTTCGAGAATGACACTCCCCAACCCCAGCATTCAGGTTTTAAGTTATGCCATGGGGGCATATAAGATTTTTATTGAAAGTTTTGTCGTAGAAACTTCAAAAGGGCTCATTTGATTGGAAATTGAAAGGGCTAGTACCATTTTTAATACTTGCAAGAGATTGAAGAGCTAATACCGCCCCTATCACGCCCACCATTTCCCCAAACACATCCAATCAAAACTTTGAGATTTGCCATTTTGTTTGACGTAGTTGAAAGTTCTAGAAATTCGGTCTTAGAGGATGACAACCACCCTACCAGACCTTTATTATAATTTGTGCCCTGGGGGCATATAAGGTGTTTATAGAAAGCGTTGTCGTTTCCAAAAGGGCTCATTTGATTGGAAATCGAAAGGCCTAGTGGTCTTTTCAATAGTCAAAAGTGACTGGAAGGCTTGACATTTTTATAGTAAAGATCTATGCGGGTATAATGTATTATTTTTTATTGTTGGAGTTGTTTAGACCAGGGCACTTCGTATCGAAAGAGTTGTCGTGGGAAATTCGAAAAGGGCTTATTCAATTGAAAATAGAAACGGCTGATGCTCTTTTTAATAATTGAAAGTGATTGGAGGGCAACTAATCCCCCTTCCACTCCCCTCCCCTGCCCACCCTCCCATTGGCCCATATTTTTTAAAAATTAAATGTTGCCTAAAGATTAAATCAAAATGCACTGTGATAATACAAATGAATGTAATTGTCAGTTTAATATACATATACTGATATTTAGTAATCAAAATGTTAATATCATTTGATTTATTGAAGTTATAAAAGCAAAAACGTTTATATTTTTTTCAGTAAAGTGCAAATTTTTGTTCTGGCCTTGGGAAGGCATAGGGGTTTTGCGCCCAACTTATGTTTATATCTGCTCGTTTTGAGTTTGATTCGGTTATTTATTGTAATTTCTGTTCGTTTTGGGTTTCATTTATTTATCGATGCTGACTTGTGGTAGTTTCACGACTGGTAGATTGTTGGATTTTATTTTTGCTCTTTTTTTGTTTAATAGATTTTTTACTTTTTTTGAAAAACTTATTTTTTGGAAAAAGTTTTTTTAATTAATATGAAGAAAAAATGTACTCTAACAAATAGATTTATACATTATCACAGAGAACTATGATTAGCCGCTGTTTAAGGGCTTAGCAACAGTTCTTACAATACGACTTTGTTATGAAAATTTATGCATTTGCAATTTTATGCGATAAAATTCCATATTTATTAAAGATTTGCAAAATACATTTATAACTATATATTTCCTCAACAACATTTGTTACCACTATATACATTTCCATATACGACTACATACATTTATTTTTCGCCTTTTTTTTTAATCTTGGTCTTACAACTTTTCTTTGGTTCTATTTCGAACAAACTTTTGTCAGTAACTGTTTTTATCTTACTCTATGTTGGTTCGTTTATACAAACTTTTAAGCTTTTTATTTCTTTCAGAAATTCCAGTAATTTAGACAGTTTATTAATGTCTTCGCCTGTCACCTTTTTATTTTCAGCTTTAATGTCCTTTTGGGACAAGGTTTAGCTTACAGCTTAGATTTGATAGGCTCAAAATTTATCTCGCCTTCTTTTTTTTACGTACGGTAATCTACCTGAAGCATATCTCCAGTATTTCTATTATGTCGTGACCCTCCAGATCGGTAGCATTAAGGGATAAATCGTAAAATGATCCTGTTTATTTGAAAAGCATTCCTATAAAGAAGATCATTTGAGAATCTGTGGCCGACTATACATCCAGGACTCAATATCCTTTCCAATGTTAGTTGCCCGCAAAACATGAAAATATTCAGTTTTGCGTTTTTCACTTTCTGAATATTAGCTTGCATACAACAGGGACCTGAAAACTTATTTTTATGATTTGCAGTTAAGGATTCCTTGTCTTCTCCACGTATTGTGTGGGTAAATTGCTTAAAGCGGGAATGATCAAAGTCAAGTAATGTATGATTCAATTAATTGGTTTGGAGTATAATAAACACGTAAAATCTAGCTTACTGTTTTTGGATTAGTTCCCAAACGTTTGCAGAGCTCCTCGATAGATATTTTGTGCTCATCAAGTTCCAATTCTTTTTTAAGGTCTTCGATATCCTTTCCCTAGAAAATAAGAACCACTAAATAATGTATATTTAGTAAGAAGTTTGTTATAAGAATATTTTAAAAAGACTGCGCCTCAATCCTTACGCAATTCAACCCCCGTTTAACTAAACCCCCGTGCTGCTCATTCCTAACGCAACTCAATCCCTTTCATCTCAACTCTCGTCTAACTTAACCTCCTTGCAATTCAACCCTCGTCCAACTCAACCTGATTTCATTCAGTCCCATTTAACTTAGCTGCCATGCAACTCAAACTCCACTGGAACCAAACGCAATTCAACTTAAATCTCCATTTAACTCAACCTATCATAACCTAACGTGTAACCAGTTACAAGCAAATGGGGTTTTAGTTTTGTGGGATTGATTGAATGGGAGGAAAGTTCCATGAGGGTTTAGTTAAACGGAATTGAGTTGTATGGGGTTTGACATAAATGGGTTTGAGTTCCATGGGGTTTAAGTTGCATGGAGGTTGATTTGAATGGAGCTAAGTTGAACAGGGTTGAGTTGCATGGAGTTGAGTTGAATGGGGCTCAGTTAAACGGGAGTTGAGTTGAATGGGGCTCAGTTAAACGGGAGTTGAATTAAACAGGGGTTAAGTTTACGTAGCCTATTTTCAAATATTCTAAAAAGAACTTACGAGTAAATACATAATTAACTACGTCTATAATACAAATTTTGCAAACCTCTTATTGGATTCTCATTCAAACCGGACTGTATAATTCAAACCTATAATACACATGAGATTCCGCTAGCTATGATTTACATCAAAATACCAGAAGATTCAGCCTATTCTGCAAAAATTGTCCCACAGACCCCCTCACAGAAAAAAAAATGAAAGATTTAAGCCTAAAACACTTTTTTGGGGTTTTGAATCCCCATTGGAAAAAGCTTTCAGAGAATGTTGAAGAGCGGAATAAACTAAATCAAAAGACGCTATGCGCTGCCAGATTGTTAAAGCTGCACATTTGCAATTTCTTAGGAACAACTAAGGGTATTAAGTTTAAACTTTTAGGGAATGTCGAAGAAGGGGGGGGGGGTGAACTAAATCAAAGACACATTCCGCATCTAGGTTGTTTAGACGAACCATCTGCAATATCTCATGAACGGCTAAGAGTGTTAAGTTGAAACTTTCAGGGAATTTTAAGGGGAGTGTTGAGCTAAATCAAATGACACTATGTGCATCCAGCCTGTAAAGATGGTGTATCTTGCGATTCAATGATTCCCATCTAAGATGAACTGAATCAAAGACACTATTCCTATCTAGGTTGTTTAAACGGACCATCTGCAATATCTCAGGAACAGCTAAGGGTATTCAGCTGAAACTTTTAGGGACTGCTAATGGGGATGTTGAACTAAATCAAAAGGCCCTCTGTGCATCCAGGTTGTTAAAATGGTGTATTGCGAAATCTCAGGAACGGCTAAAGGTATTAAGTTGAGACTTTCAGGGAATGATGAGGGGGGGGGGGGTATTGAGCTAAATCAAATGACACTATGTGCTACAGGCTGCAAAAATGGTATATATGCGGTTTCTCAGAAACGGCTAAGGGTATTAAGTTGAAATTTTAGTGTCTACGTGAAAGGCACTATGTGTCTACCTGCAATGTCTCCAGAAAGAAAATACTTCATTGAAAATACTTCATGAAATTTTCAGTGTCTTTTTTACTAGTCAAAAGTGATCACTTGTCACTTGTTTTTTTGTTCTTTTTTCGTTTTTTTTTTAGTGAAGTGCAAATTACGTTCTAGTCTTGAGAAGGCATTCGGGTTGTCAGCCCTACTCATGTTAATTTTTGCTCGGTTTGAGTTTGACTCGGTTATTTGTTGTAAATTCTGTTCGTTTTTAGTTTTATTTATTTATTGATAGTGAATTGTGGTAGTTTTACACTTGAAAGATTATTTGATTTGCTTTCTGCTCGTTTTGTTTAATGGAGGTCTTTACTTTTCTTTGAAAAACTTGTTTTGTAGAAAAAGTTTTTTTTATATTATTCACAGGCAGCACAATAGCGCTGCCTAAGTGAAGAGCGATGTGGGCACAATGTATTGTTATAATTTTTTTAGACCAGGGCAGTTCGTATCGAAGAAGTTGTCGTAGAAACTTCGAAAAGGGTTCATTCGATTGGAAATTGAAAGGGCTAATGCCCTTTTCAATAGGCCAAAGTGATTGAAGGGCAACTAACGCCCCTCCGACGCCCAAAATTTCCCCAAATACATTTTATCAAAATTTTGAGATAGCCATTTAGTTCAACGTAGTCAAAAGAACCGGAAACTTTGTCTTTGAGTATGACATACCCTCCCCACAGACTTCAGGGCAAGGGTTGTAAGTTATGCCCTGGGGGCATTTAAGGCTTATATAGAAAGGGTGATCGTATAAACATCGAAGGGGGCTCATTGGATTGCTAATCAGAAGTTTTAGTGCCCTTTTTGAGATTCAGAGTGATCTGAGGGTGGACCCCCCTCCCAACACACACCTCGTATTTTACCGAAATGCTTCTGATAGAAATTTTGAAATGGCCATTTGTTGCTGTAGAAACTTCAAAAAGAGCCCATTCGACTGAAAATTGAAAGGGCTAGTGCCCTTTTTAATAGTCAAAAGTGATTGGAGGGGAACTAACCCCCCTCCCACGTCCATCTTTCCCCCAAACACATCAAATGAAAATTTTGAGATAGCCATTTTGTTCAATGTAATTCAAAGGTCCACAAATTATGTCTTTGAGGTTGACAACCCCCTCACAGCCCTCAAGGCAAGGGTTATAAATTACGCCTTGGGGGCATATAAGGTATATATAGAAAGGGTGATTGTAAATCTCTGGAATGGACTCATTTGACTGCAAATCAGATGTTCTAGTGCCCTTTTTAAGATTCAGAGTAATCAGTGGGTGGATAGTCCCCCCCCCCCCACCCACACCACGTATTTTGCCGAAATGCGTCTGATATAAATTTTGAGATGGCCATTTGTTGTCGTAGAGACTTCGAAAAGAGCTCATTCCATTGAAAATTGAAAGGGCAGTAGAGATGGGGGTCCGACTCCGATCCCTCACCCCTGCTGCCACCTACAACTTTTTTTGCACACCAAATAAGGGCATAGAGTCATTAGTGAGAATGAGTGCGTAATCGGTCAATGACCTCTTTCTCCAGGTGTGTTTTTGGCACGCTCTCAACGAATGCCAAGGTCAATGTTGTTATTGTTTTCGAGGCAAAATGTCAAGGTCAATGTTGTTGTTGTTTTGAACAGAGTCATTAGAGAGACCACTTGGTTAATAGGGTCAATGTTGTTGTCGTTCGAAGCAAAGTTAATGACACTTCCTTCCTGTTCGAGGCAGATGTTATGATCCAGAAATAGTCTTTGTTATTGTTATTCGAGCCAGATGTTATGACGTTCCCGGAAACAGCTAATTACACTTCCTTCGTGTTGTTGTTATTCGAGCCAGATGTTGTTGTCGTTCGAAGCAAAGTTAATGACACTTCCTTCCTGTTCGAGGCAGATGTTATGATCCAGAAATAGCATTTGTTATTGTTATTCGAGCCAGATGTTATGACTTTCCCGGAAACAGCTAGATCCCCCTTCTCAGCCAATCAGCGACTCGGTTACATCCTCCGTCTCAGCCAATCAGAGACCAGCTTACAAATGATTTTCCCCGTTACATAACAAATCACCCATGAGATTTAGTATATAACGGGTGTGCAATGTGACTAAATTATCGGAAAGTATTTTGACACAATTGATATAACAATGGATAAATTTGATGAGCTTGAGGTCTTGGCAGCCGCAATTAGCAATGTAAGTGCATTTTTATTTTCAAACAAATTTTCCTTGGACATCCTCCAATATATTCAGCTAAAACCCCCCCCCCTCCCTCTACCATTGTTTTACAACCAAATTCTCGCAAAAAGAAATAGCATTTCAATAAAGTCCTTCCCTCTATATTTCCAGCTAAATCCCCCCACCCACCAACAATGTTTTACAATCCCAAATTCTCGCAAAAAGAAATAATTATCCTTCCCTCTATATTTCCACCTAAATCCCCCCCCCCCACCATTGTTTTACAATCCCAAATGCTCTCACAAATAAATTATTATCCTTCCCTCTATATTTCCAGCTAAATACCACCTCACTCCGCCATTGTTTTACAATCCCAAATTCTCGCAAAAAGAAATCATTTTACGTCCCTCTATATTTCCAGCTAACTCCCCCCGCCCGCCACCATTGTTTTACAATCCCAAATTCTCATAAAAAGAAATAAATTCCTTCCCTCTATATTTCCAGCTAAATCCCCCCTCCCTCCACCATTGTTTTACAATCCCAAATTCTCGCAAAAAGAAATAATTATCCTTCCCTCTATATTTCAAGCTAAATCCCCCCTCCCTCCCCCATTGTTTTACAATCCCAAATTCTCATAAAAAGAAATAATTATCCGTCCCTCTATATTTCCAGCTAAATCCACCCCCTCCCTCCACCATTGTTTTAAAATCCCAAATTCTCGCAAAAAGAAATACTTATCCTTACCTATATATTTCCAGCTAAATCCACCCCCTCCCTCCACCATTGTTTTACAATCCCAAATTCTCGCAAAAAGAAATAATTATCCTTCCCTCTATATTTCCAGCTGAATCCCCCCCACCCAACCCCATTGTTTTACAAACCCAAATTCTCGCAAAAAGAAATACCATTTCAATAATTATCCTTCCCTCTATATTTCCAGCTAAATCCCCCCCCCTCCCTCCACCATTGTTTTACAATCCCAAATTCTCATAAAAAGAAATAGCATTTCAATAAATTCCTCCCCTCTATATTTCCAGCTAAATCCCCCTCCCTCCACCATTGTTTTACAATCCCAAATTCTCATAAAAAGAAATAGCATTTCAATAAATTCCTTCCCTCTATATTTCCAGCTAAACCCCCCCCCAAACCATGCAATCTTTATAGTCAATGTAGATATATTCATATACCCTCAAACCCCCCCCCCCAAACCATACAATCATTATAGTCAATGTAAATATATTCTTTTTACCCTCAACCCCCCCCCCCTATTGTCTTACAACCCCAAATTCTCGCGAAAAGAAATAGCATTTCAATAAATTTCTTCCCTCTACATTTCCAGCTAAATCCCCCCCCCAAACCATGCAATCTTTATAGTCAATGTAAATATATTCTTTTTACCCTAACCCCCCCCTATTGTCTTACAACCCCAAGTTCTCGCGAAAAGAAATAGCATTTCAATAAATTCCTTCCCTCTATATTTCCATCTAAATCCCTCCATCATTGTTTTACAATCATATTCTAGCACAAAGAAATAGCATTTCAATCAATTCCATCATTCTATATTTCCAGCTAAAAGCGATCACTTTCCTTTGTCAATTTTAATGAAAATGCCGTTCTGTTTTGACATAGCGCGAGGCCTAAAATTAGCAGTCACCCTATTTCTGGTTTACAAACGCGGTCAAGTCAAAGGGTTTCTCCGTCAAAATTAAAACACTTTGAGGTAATAATTAGAATTGTAGTTTCGTAACCTGTATGGAAGGAGAGAAACAGATTAAGTTTAACAATATATTCAGAACATTAAGTGAGAGGGGGAGGGGCAATACCTCGCTTCTAACAGCTTCGTTGTAAGTAAAAGTAAGGGGGATTCTGTGTGTAGACATATACGCCCATTGACAAGAAAACTAATGTGTAAATATATAATTTTTTCAAGCTCACAATAAAGTTTTTTTTATATTACCAGGCGTGAATCCATTATTTTTTTTGGGGTTTAGAGATTTTATTATAAATAGAAAATATTATTGATTCTTCATCATTTAGTGATTTTAGCTATAACATTTGAATAAAATCTAGTGAGTTATGCCTTTCGATTGAATAAAAACCTGAACCTTCATATAATAATGCTTTGACTTATTCCCGAGAAAAGTTGAATTAATTATAATCAAACTATGATTTTCAGAGTTTAGGTTGCTTTCGACAAAGATTTCTCCTTACATACGGAAATTTCCACAAGATGATTGATCCATGCCCCTTCTAAATGTGATAGAAGCTATTACACACTGCTTCAATCTCTTTTACATATTCAAACTGAATTCTCGTATAACAATGCTTTGAGTTATTCCTCAGAAAATTGACGCCTCTAAATATTTACTCAGAGGAGCGGGTGCTGAAATGTAAAACGTTACCTATTTGCCAATCATTTTCACAATTTTCAAGTTGAGATCCTTGAACACACTCCCTCCTTCTCAGTTTATTCTATGAAAGTGAGCTGTATTTGTTAGAGTTTCAGAATCATTACATATTTATTTAATTTAAGCACTTTTTTTCAGATATAATAATGTTTGGTGCGATTGACACGGAATATATTGGTCTGAAATATTCCTCAACTGGCATCATTTTCGAAGCAGCTTTCTTACTCCTAGACAACCAACGACGTGAAATTCATTGCTATAAATGGAACATCAGATACAATATGTATAAGTACGAGAAAAAACAGATGGCGTCCTACACTAAATTTTATAAATCGAAATGGCTTTTACGCTAAAACCATACGAGCACATAATGAAAATGGCTATAAAATACAACATGTACAAGAAGAAATTCGGGAAATATGCAGTTTTTTCGGTGTACAAGCTGTTTATGTTAAGGGAAACGTGCCAACTGATAAACTCTTGCTAGAAAAATGTGATAAAAACATAGCATTATTCAATTTAGAAGACTTCGAATGTGAGAAGTACCCGCATTCAGTCCATGATCCAGAAGATGAAGTTAGATATTTCGCTCAGTGGATACCAGAAAAGATACCTGACATGGAAAAATGCATCAGATATCAAGAGTCCTAAACATGCTCCTCCTCATATTAAATGGAGTAAGCTTCTTTTTTAAATATGTCATTATTTTTCAAATGTTTTTAAATATGTTTAAGCAATAAATATCTTAAGCCTCAACCGTTTTTATTCTTTAGAAAAATCCGTCGCCATGAAATTATACTTTCAGATTCAACAGGTCAGGGAAAAAGCTTTCAGGTTCAGCATGTAGGAGAACCCTAAATGCTCATCCCTAAAAAAAGGTAAGTTAACCCTAAACGCATAAAGAATTTCTCTGAAATCCCACATTCAGATTCAACATGTAGGAGAACCCTAAATGCTCATCCCTAAAAAGGTAAGTTAACCCTAAACGCATAAAGAATTTCTCTGAAATAACACTGTCATATCCAACAGTTCAGGGAAAAAGCTTTCAGGTTCGGCATGTATGATAACCATAAATGCTCATCCCTAAAAAAGGTAAGTTAACCCTAAACGCTTAAAGAATTTCTATGAAATCCCACTTTCAGATTCAACATGTAGAAGAACCCTAAATGCTCATCCCTAAAAAGGTAAGTTAACCCTAAACGCATAAAGAATTTCTCGGAAATCACACTTTCAGGTTAGGTCAGGTAGGACCCCGACCCCACTACCACAACCCCAAAGGGTTCCAACCCCCCCTACCCCAACCCCGAAGGAAGCCCTCCGGTCCTCATAGGGTCCCCCAGCCCCCCAAAGACCACCGGGCTCCCCAAGGACCCCCCGGACCCCTCCAGGCCCCCCCCCGGTCCCCAAAGGACCACTGGACTCCCAACGGACCAAACGGTCCTCACATACCCCCTCCCAGAACCCCCCACGCCCTCGCCGGGCCTCCCCAAGACTCCCCGTGGACCCCAAACGACCACCGGGCCCCCAAAGAGTCCACCGGACCCCAAAAGACCCCTGAGTCCCCATTTTTTAATACTTTTTATGGCTTTATTATATCCTTTCAGGACAAACTATTTTCTTAATGTCCATCCTAAACACATTTTACAAGTTGAAGTACCCATCCCTTAACAGTACTTTACAGCTCTTGAATGCACCAACACCAAGCAATACTTTTAAAAGGCATTTCAGAACAAGTTCCTTTCTTAATGTTCCTCCTAAACCCATTTTACAAGTTGAATTCCTCATCCTTTTTACCATAACTTTAGTATACTACTTTTTTGAATGCTCCAACACCACGCAATACTTCTAAAATGACATTTAAGAAACTAATTTTCACATTGATGTGAAGGGAAAGTTAAAGTTCCTTTCCTAACTATCCATATGAAAAGAAATAAGTTACATATCAATTCAATTTCTTCAAGAAAAAATAAAAAAGTTCCACTTCAGTTCAGATTTTTCTCAAAGAGATGGAAATTTTAAATACTCTTCCAAATTTTTCATAGAAGATGCAAAAAGTTCAAGTTCTCTTCTGAATTTTACCAAAGAACACAATTCAATTCTAATTTCTCCAGAGAAAATAAAAATCTTCCTCTGCAGTTCATAATTTCACAAAGACACAAAGAAATTTTAATTTCTCCTCTGAATTTTTGTAGAGGAAAGAAAAAGTTATCCTATGATTGTGATTATTTTCGATGAAGATAAAAATTTTCATTTTAATTCTAAATTTTCTTAAATTCAATTCAAACCTGTCTCAAAGAGATGAAAAAATTGAAAGTTCTGTTATAAATATATTCATTGGAGAAAAAAATTTAAACTTCAATTCTAAATCTTCTCAATGAAAATTAAATAAGTTTTTTATCATTTCTATTTTAACAAAATAAATATAAAAATTTCCAACTTCAGTTCAGATTTTTCTCAAAGAGATGAGGAAATACAAAATACTCTTCCAAATTTTTCATAGAAGTTAAAAAAGTTCAAGTTCTCTTCAGAATTTTACCAAAGAACACAATTCAATTCTAATTTCACCAGAGAAAACAAAATCTTCCACTTCAGTTCTTTATTTCCCAAAGACATAAAGAAATTTAAAGTTCAATTCTAAGTTTTTCGGTACACAAAATCAGAAAAATGTTCAATTTTCCTTTTGTACCTACACAATTAGGCTAAAAATGAAGATATTTATGCACAGTTTCAACTCGCTATGGCTAAGTTTGCTAAAGACAAGCTATTTTCGTGCGAAAACACACAAAATCAGAAAAAATGTTCAATGTTCCTTTAGTACCTACACAATTAGGGTAAAAATGAAGATATTTATGCTCAGGTTCAACTCGCTATGGCTAAGTTTGCTAAAGACAAGCTATTTACTTGCGAAAACACACAAAATCAGAAAAAATGTTCAATGTTCATTTAGTACCTACACAATTAGTCTAAAAATGAAGATATTTATGCTCAGTTTCAACTCGCTATGGCTAAGTTTGCTAAAGTCAAGCTATTTCCTTGCGAAAACACAAACAAAATCAGAAAAAAATGTTCAATGTTCCTTTAGTACCTACGCAATTAGACTAAAAATGCAGATATTTATGCAGAGTTTCAACTATCTATGGCTAAGATTGCTAAAGACAAGCTATTTTCTTGCGAAAACACAAACAAAATCAGAAAAAATGTTCAATATTCCTTTAGTACCTACACAATTAGGCTAAAAATGAAGATATTTATGCTCAGTTTCAACTCGCTATGGCTAAGTTTGCTAAAGACAAGCTATTTTCTTGCGAAAACACAAAATCAAAAACAATGTTCAATATTCCTTTAGTACCTACACAATTAGGCTAAAAATGAAGATATTTATGCTCAGTTTCAACTCGCTATGGCTAAGTTTGCTAAAGACAAGCTATTTTCTTGCGAAAACACAAAAAAAATCAGAAAAATTTTAAATGTTCCTTTAGTACCTACGCAATTAGACTAAAAATGAAGATATTTATGCAGAGTTTCAACTATCTATGGCTAAGTTTGCTAAAGACAAGGTATTTTCTTGCGAAAACACAAACAAAATCATATGAAATGTTCAGAGTTCTTTAGTACCTACACCATGATGCTAAAATTAAAGATATGTATGCTAAGTTTCAACTAGCTATGTATAATAGTTATAAAGACAATCAATATTATTGCGAAAACACACTAGATCAAAGACCATTTTTTAAAAGAAAATATAGAAAATACTCCATAATAATAAAAATTAAGATATTTATGCAGAGTTTCAACTAGCTATGGATAAGTTTGCTAAAGACAAATTATTTTCTTGGCTAAAACACACTAAATCAGAAAAAATGTTCAATGTTCCTTTAGTACCTACGCAATTAGGCTAAAAATTAAGATATTTATGCACGGTTTCAACTAGCTATGGCTAAGTTTGCTAAAGACAAGCTATTTTCTTGCTAGAACACACAAAATCAGAAAAAATATTGTTAGGTTAGATTAAGTTAGATTAGGTTAGCCTACGTACGCGCGCATATAGGTTAGGTTAGGTTGGATTAAGTTAGGTTAGGTTAGATTAAGTTAGGTTAGATTAAGTTAGGTTAGGTTAGATTAAGTTAGGTTAGGCTAAGTTAGGTTAGGCTAGGTTAGCCTACGTCCGCGCGCGTACGTAGGCTAACCTAGCCTAACCTAACTTAACCTAATCTAACCTAACCTAACTCTAACCTAACCTAGCTAATCTAACCTAACCTAACTTCAATCAACCTAACCTAACCTACTATGCGCGTGTACATAGGCTAACCTAATCTAACCTAACCTAACAATATTTTTCTGATTTTGTGTGTTTTCACAAGAAAATAGCTTGTCTTTAGCAAACTTAGCCATAGCTAGTTGAAGCTGTGCATAAATATCTTCATTTTTAGCCTAATTGTGTAGGTACTAAAGGAACATTGAACATTTTTCTGATTTTGTGTGTTTTCACAGAAAATAGCTTGTCTTTAGCAAACTTAGCCATAGATAGTTGACACTCTTCATAAATATCTTCATTTTTAGTCTAATTGCGTAGGTAGTAAAGGAAATTTGAACATTTTTTCTTATTTTGTTTGTGTTTTCGCAAGAAAATAGATTGTCTTTAGAAAAATTATACATAGATAGTTGACACTGAGCATAAATATCTTTATTTTTAGACTAATTGTGTAGGTACTAGAGGAATATTGAACTTTTTTCTGATTTTGTTTGTGTTTTCGCAAGAAAATAGCTTGTCTTTAGCAAACTTAGCCATAGATCGTTGAAACTCTGCATAAATATCTTCATTTTTAGTCTAATTGCATAGGTACTAAAGGAACATTGAAAATTTTTCTGATTTTGTTTGTGTTTTCGCATGAAAATAGCTTGTCTTTAGCAAACTTAGCCATAGCGAGTTGAAACTGAGCATAAATATCTTCATTTTTAGCCTAATTGTGTAGGTACTAAAGGAATATTGAACATTTTTTCTGATTTTGTGTTTTCACAAGAAAATAGCTTGTCTTTAGCAAACTTAGCCATAGCTGAGTTGAAACTGAGCATAAATATCTTCATTTTTAGCCTAATTATGTAGGTACTAAAGGAATATTGAACATTTTTCTGATTTTGTTTGTGTTTTCGCAAGAAAATAGCTTGTCTTTAGCAAACTTAGCCATAGATAGTTGAAACTCTGCATAACTATCTTCATTTTTACTCTAATTGTGTATGTACTTAAGGAACTTTGAACAATTATTTCTGTGTTTGTTTGTGTTTTCTCAAGGAAATAGCTTGTCTTTAGAAAACTTAGCCATAGCGAGTTGAAACTGAGCATAAAAATCTTAATTTTTAGTCTAATTGTGTAGGTACTAAAGGAACATTGAACATTTTTCTGATTTTGTGTGTTTTCACAAGAAATAGCTTGTCTTTAGCAAACTTAGCCATAGCGAGTTGAAACTGAGCATAAATATCTTCATTTTTAGCCTAATTGTGTAGGTACTAAAGGAACATTGAACATTTTTTCTGATTTTGTGTGTTTTCACAAGAAAATAGCTTGTCTTTAGCAAAATTAGCCATAGCGAGTCGAAACTGTGCATAAATATCTTCATTTTTAGCCTAATTGCGTAGGTACTAGAGGAACATTGAAGATTTTTCTGATTTTGTATACCGAAAAACTTAGAATTGAACTTTAAATTTCTTTATGTCATTGTGAAATAAAGAACTGAAGTGGAAGATTTTGTTTTCTCTGGTGAAATTAGAATTGAATTGTGTTCTTTGGTAAAATTCTGAAGAGAACTTGAACTTTTTAACTTCTATGAAAAATTTGGAAGAGTATTTTGTATTTCTTCATCTCTTTGAGAAAAATCTGAACTGAAGTGGAAAATTTTTATATTTATTTTGGGAAAATAGAAATGATCAAAAACTTATTTCATTTTCATTGAGAAAATTCAGAATTGAAGTTGAAATTTTCTTCTCCCAGGAAAATATTTAGAACAGAACTTTAAATTTTTGATCTCTTTGAGAAGGTCGGAATTGAATTTAAGAAAATATAGAATTAAAGTGAAACTTTTATCTTCATGGAAAATAATCACAATCATAGGATAACTTTTTCTTTCCTCTACAAAAATTCAGAGGAGAAATTAAAATTTCTTTGTGTCTTTGTGAAATTATGAACTGCAGAGGAAGATTTTATTTTCTCTGGAGAAATTAGAATTGAATTGTGTTCTTTGGTAAAATTCAGAAGAGAACTTGAACTTTTGCATCTTCTATGAAAAATTTAGAACAGTAATTTTAAATTTTTCCATCTCTTTGAGAAAAATCTGAACTGAAGTGGAAAATTTTATTTTTCTTGAAAAAATTGAATTGATATGTAACTTATTTCTTTTCATATGGATAGTTAGGAAAGGAACTTGAACTTTCCTTCACATCAATGTGAAAATTAGTTTCTGAAATGTCATTTGAGAAGTATTGCCTGGTGTTGGAGCATTCAAAAAAGTAGTATACCAAAGTTATGGTAAAAAGGATGAGGAATTCAACTTGTAAAATGGGTTTAGGAGGAACATTAAGAAAGGAACTTGTTCTGAAATGCCTTTGAAAAGTATTGCTTGGTGTTGGTGCATTCAAGAGCTGTAAAGTAATGTTGAGGGATGGGTAATTCAACTTGTAAAATGTGCTTAGGATGGACATTAAGAAAATAGTTTGTCCTGAAAGGATATAATAAAGCCATTAAAAGTATCAAAAAATGGGGGCTCAGGGGCCTTTTGGGGTCCGGAGGACTCTTTGGGAGCCCGGTGGTCTTTTGGGGTCCCCGGTGGGTCTTTGGGAGGCCCGGAGAGTGCCTTTGGGGTCTGGGAGGGGGTATTTGAGGACCGTTGGGTCCGTTGGGCGGCCGGTGGACCTTTGGAGACCGGGTGGGGGCCTTTGGGTGTCCGGGGGGTCATTTGGGAGCCCGGTGGTCTTTTGGGTGCTTGGGGAACCTTTGAGGACCGGAGGGCTTCGTTGGGGGTTGGGATATGGGGGGTTGGAACCCTTTGGGTTTGTGGTAGTGGGGCCGGGGTCCTACCTGACCTAACCTGAAAGTGTGATTTCAGAGAAATTCTTTATGCGTTTAGGGTTAACTTACCTTTTTAGGGATGAGCATTTAGGGTTCTCCTACATGTTGAATCTGAAAGTGGGATTTCAGAGAAATTCTTTAAGCGTTTAGGGTTAACTTACCTTTTTAGGGATGAGCATTTAGGGTTCTCCTACATGCTGAACCTGAAAGTTTTTCCCTGTTCTGTTTTATCTGACATTTTTATGACCGAGATAGTCTCTAATCGAGGTATTTTATCGGGTCTTTTTAGTTCTTAGCAAATTTTTGTATACGACATTTTGTATCAGTATTAGTGATATAAGAGACCGTCTATATTCGTTAGTGGTCAATTACCTTTTTTTTTAGGGGTGAGCCTTTATGGTTCTCATATATGTTGAATCTGAAAGCTTTTCCCTGACCTGTTGGATCTGAAAGTGTAATTTCATGGCGACGGATTTTTCTAAAGAATAAAAACGGTTGAGGCTTAAGATATTTATTGCTTAAACATATTTAAAAACATTTGAAAAAATAATGACATATTAAAAAAGAAGCTTAATCCATTTGATATGAGGAGGAGCAAGTTTAGGACTTTGGATATCTGATGCATTTTTCCATGTCAGGTATCTTTTCCGGTATCCACTGAGCGAAATATCTAACTTCATCTTCTGGGTCATGGACTGAATGCAAGTACTTCTCACATTTGAAGTCTTCTAAATTGAATAATGCTATGTTTTTATCACATTTTTCTAGCAAGAGTTTATCAGTTGGCACGTTTCCCTTAACATAAACAGCTTGCACACCGAAAAAACTGCATATTTCCTGAATTTCTTCTTGTACATGTTGTATTTTATAGCCATTTTCATTATGTGCTCGCATAGTTTTAGCGTAAAAGCCATTTTGATTTATAAAATTTAGTGTAGGACGCCATCTGTTTTTCTCGTACTTATACACGTTGTATCTGATGTTCCATTTATAGCAATGAATTTCACGTCGTTGGTTGTCTAGGAGTAAGAAAGCTGCTTCGAAAATGATGCCAGTTGAGGAATATTTCAGACCAATATATTCCGTATCAATCACACCAAACATTATTATATCTGAAAAAAGTGCTTAAATTAAATAAATATGTAATGATTCTGAAACTCTAACAAATACAGCTCACTTTCATAGAATAAACTGAGAAGGAGGAAGTGTGTTCAAGGATCTCAACTTGAAAACTGTGAAATGATAGGCAAATAGGTAACGTTTTACATTTCAGCACCCGCTCCTCTGAGTAAATATTTAGAGGGGTCAATTTTCTGAGGAATAACTCAAAGCATTGTTATACGAGAATTCAGTTTGAATATGTAAAAGAGATTGAAGCAGGGTGTAGTAGCTTCTATCACATTTAGATGGGGCATGGATCAATCATCTTGTGGAAATTTCCGTATGTAAGGAGAAATCTTTGTCGAAAGCAACCTAAACTCTGAAAATCTTAGTTTGATTATAATTAATTCAAATTTTCTCTGTAATTAGTCAAAGCATTATTATATGAAGTTTCAGGTTTTTATTCAAGAGAAAGTCATATCTTAATAGATTTTATTAAAATTTTATATATAAAATCCATAAATTATGAATAAGAAATTATCTTTTCTATTTATTATAAAATCGCTAACCCTCAACAAAAATCATGGATTCAATCCTGGGGATATAAAAAAAACTTTATTGTGAGCTTGAAAAAATTTTATATTTACACATTATTTTTCTTGTCAATGGGCCTATATGTCTACACACAGAATCCCCCTTACTTTTACTTACAACGAAGCTGTTAGAAGCGAGGTATTGCCCCCTCCCCCCTCTCACTTAATGTTCTGAATATATTGTTAAACTTAATCTGTTTCTCTACTTCCATACAGGTTACGAAACTACAATTCTAATTATTACCTCAAAGTGTTTTAATTTTGACAGAGAAACCCTTTGACTTGACCGCGTTTGTAAACCAGAAATAGGGTGACTGCTAATTTTAGGCCTCGCGCTATGTCAAAACAGAACGGCATTTTCATTAAAATTGACAAAGGAAAGTGATCGCTTTTAGCTGGAAATATAGAATGAAGGAATTTATTGAAATGCTATTTCTTTTTGCTAGAATATGATTGTAAAACATTGGTGGAGGGATTTAGCTGGAAATATAGAGGGAAGGAATTTATTGAAATGCTATTTCTTTTCGCGAGAATTTGGGGTTGTAAGACAGGGGGGGGGTTAGGGTAAAAAGAATATATTTACATTGACTATAAAGATTGCATGGTTTGGGGGAGGATTTAGCTGGAAATATAGAGGGAAGGAATTTATTGAAATGCTATTTCTTTTCACGAGAATTTGGGGTTGTAAGACAATAGGGGGGGGGGGTTAGGGTAAAAAGAATATATTTACATTGACTATAATGATTGTAAGGTTTGGGGGGGGGTTTGAGGGTATATGAATATATCTACATTGACTATAAAGATTGCATGGTTTGGGGGGGGGGGGTTTAGCTGAAAATATAGAGGGAAGGAATTTATTGAAATGCTATTTCTTTTTGCGAGAATTTGGGATTGTAAAACAATGGTGGAGGGAGGGGGATTTAGCTGGAAATATAGAGGGAGGAATTTATTGAAATGCTATTTCTTTTTGCGAGAATTTGGGATTGTAAAACAATGGTGGAGGGAGGGGGATTTAGCTGGAAATATAGAGGGAAGGATAATTATTGAAATGGTATTTCTTTTTGCGAGAATTTGGGATGGTAAAACAATGGGGGAGGGAGGGGGGGATTTAGCTGGAAATAGATAGGGAAGGATAATAATAAATTATTTAGAGAATTTTGGGTTGTAAAACAATGGTGGAGGGAGGGGGGATTTAGCTGGAAATATAGAGGGAAGGATATTTATTTCTTTTTGCGAGAATTTGGGATTGTAAAACAATGGTGGAGGGAGGGGGGATTTAGCTGGAAATATAGAGGGAAGGATAAGTATTTCTTTTTGCGAGAATTTGGGATTGTAAAACAATGGTGGAGGGAGGGGGATTTAGCTGGAAATATAGAGGGAAGGATAATTATTTCTTTTTGCGAGAATTTGGGATTGTAAAACAATGGTGGAGGGAGGGGGGATTTAGCTGGAAATATAGAGGGAAGGAATGTATTTCTTTTTGCGAGAATTTGGGATTGTAAAACAATGGTGGAGGGAGGGGGGATTTAGCTGGAAATATAGAGGGAAGGATAATTATTTCTTTTTGCGAGAATTTGGGATTGTAAAACAATGGCGGAGGGAGGGGGATTTAGCTGGAAATATAGAGGGAAGCATATTTATGTCTTTTTGCGAGATTTTGGGATGGTAAAACAATGGTGGAGGGAGGGGGGATTTAGCTGGAAATATAGAGGGAAGGATAATTATTTCTTTTTGCGAGAATTTGGGATTGTAAAACAATGGTGGAGGGAGGGGGGCTTTAGCTGGAAATATAGAAGGAAGGAAGTTATTTAAATGCTATTTATTTTTGCGAGAATTTGGTTGTAAAACAATGGTAGAGGGAGGGGGGGGGGGTTTAGCTGAATATATTGGAGGATGTCCAAGGAAAATTTGTTTGAAAATAAAAATGCACTTACATTGCTAATTGCGGCTGCCAAGACCTCAAGCTCATCAAATTTATCCATTATTATATCAATTGTGTCAAAATACTTTCCGATAATTTAGTCACATTGCACACCCGTTATATACGAAATCTCAAGGGTGAATTGTTATGTAACGGGGAAAATCATATGTAAGCAGGTCTCTGATTGGCTGAGAAGGAGGATGTAACCGACTCGCTGATTGGCTGAGAAGGGGGATCTAACTGTTTCCGGGAAAGTCGTAACATCTGGCTCGAATAACAATAACAAATACTATTTCTGGATCATAACATCTGCCTCGAACAGGAAGGAAGTGTCATTAACTTTGCTTCGAACGACAACAACATATTTCACGAAAAACATCAAAAATAAGTATTTGTAATTATCTGATAAAGTGAAACTCATAACATCTGGCTCGAATAACAATAAAAAAATACTATTTCTGGATCATAACATCTGCCTCGAACAGGAAGGAAGTGTCATTAACTTTGCTTCGAACGACAACAACATTGACCCCATTAACCACGTGTTCTCTCTAATGACTCTGTTCAAAACAACAACAACATTGACCTTGGTATTTGGCCTCGGAAACAATAACAACATTGACCTTGGCATTCGTTGAGAGCGCGCCAAAAACACACCTGGAGAAAGAGGTCATTGACCGATTACGCAATCATTCTCACTAATGACTCTATGCCCTTATTTGGGGTGCAAAAAAAGTTGTAGGTGGCAGCAGGGGTGAGGGATCGGAGTCGGACCCCCATCTCTACTAAGGGCTAGTGCCCTTTTTAATAGTCAAGCGTGATTGGAGGGCGACTAACCCCTTCCACGCCAATCATTTCCACAAACACATCCAATCAAAATTTTGAGATAGCCATTATGATCAATGTAGCTGAAAGGTCCAGAAATTATGTCTTTGAGGTTGACACCCCCCCTAGAGACCTCAGGGCAAGGGTTGTAAGTTATGTCCTGGGGGCATATAAGGTATATATAGAAAAGACGATCGTAAAAACTTCGGAGGGGCTAATTGAATTGGTAATCAGAAGTTCTAGTGCCCTTATAAGACCCAAAGTGATCGGAGGGTGGATGCCCCCCACCACACCTCGTATTTTCCCGAAATGCATTTCAAGATATCCATTTTGTTCAACGTAATTGAAAGGTCTGGAAATTTTGTCTTTGAGGATGACAACCCCCCCCCCCCCCCAGTACCCTCACGGCAAGGGTTGTAAGTTATGTCATGGGAGCATAAAAGGTGTATATAGAAAACACGATCGTATAAACTTCGAAGGGGGCTCATTAAATTGGTAATCAGAAGTTCTAGCGCCCTTATAAGACCCAGAGAGATCGGAAGGTGGATACCCCCACCACACCTCGTATTTTCCCGAAATGCATCTGATAGAAATATTGAGATGGACATTTATTGTCATAGGAACTTCTAAAACAGCTCATTCGATTGGAAATTGAAAGGTCCAGTATATTTTTTGTTAGTAGAAAGTGATTGGAGGGCAACTAACCCCCTCCCTCGCCCGCCATTTCCCCAAACACATCCAATCAAAATTTTGAGATAGCCATTCTGTTCAACGTAATTGAAAGGACCGGAAATTATGTCTTTGAGGATGACAACCCCCTCAACAGCCCAGGGGGCAAGGTAAGTTATGCCCTGGGGGCATATATATATATATATATATATATATATATATATATATATATATATATATATATATATATATATATATATATATATAGAAAGGGTAATCGTATAAACTTTGGAGGGGGCTCGTTGGATTGGTAATCAGAAGTTCTAGTGCCCTTTTTAAGATTCAGTACGATCTAATGGTGGATAACCTGTACCCCTCAAAACCTTGTATTTTCCCGTAATGCATCTGATAGAAATTTTGAGATGGCCATTTGTAGTCGTAGAAACTTCGAAAAAGGCTCATTCGGTTGAAAATTGAAAGGGCTAGTGCCCTTTTTATTAGTCAAAAGTGATTGGAGGGCAACAAGCCCCCACGCCCATCAATTCCCAAAACACATCTAATCAAAATTTTTAGATAGCCATTTTGTTCACTGTAGTTGAAAGGTCTGGTAATTATGTCTTTGACAACCTCATACCTTCTCAAGACCAGAATATAATTTGCACTTTACTGAAAAAATGGCTGTTGATTGTGAGTTTAGAATACATATACTGATATATATTCCTTGAAGTTTTAATAATTTTTAATTTATTAAAGTTAAAAAAAAGTTAAAATATTCTAAACGTATTTTGTTTATTTAAATCATGCAATAAATAACCGAGTCAAACTCAAAGCGAGCAAAAATTAACATGAGTAGGGCTGACAACCCCCATGCCTTCTCAAGACCAGAACATAATTTGCACTTTACTGAAAACAAAATATATTTAGAATGCTTTCACATTGTTTTTACTTTTTTTAAATGTCTTACTAGATATATGAAGGCGGAAGTCCTCCCCCATGCACTCCAATTACAGCGCGAGTGTCTGGTGCCCTTTTTAAGAGTAACAAGAGATTGGAGGGTAAGATGCCCTTCTCTCAAGCCCATTCATTTTCCAAACGCATCCAGTCAAAGTTTTGAGATAGCCATTTTTTCAGCATAGTAGAACGGTCCAGCAACTATAACCCCCCACAATAACCCACACACCCCCAAGACCAGAACAAGGGTTTGCGCTTTACTGAAAAAAAAAAACGTTTGAAATGTTTTCACCTTTCTTACTTTTATAAATAGAAAATGATCAAAACCTTAACGAAGAAATGTCAGTATATGTCAGTTAAACTGACAATCCACGGTCATTTCTTTTTTTTTTTTTTTTTTTTTTTTTTTTTTTTTTTAGTAAAGCGCAAATTGTGTTGTGGTTTTTAGAAGGCATAGGGGTTATCAGCGCTACTCATGTTAATTTTTTAACGTTTTGAGTTTGACTCGGATATTTATTGTAATTTCTGTTCGTTTTGAGTTTTATTTATTTTTTCATGGTGATTTGTGATAGTTTTACGCTTGGAAGATTATTTGACTTTATTTTTGCTAATTCTTGGCTTAACTCTTTACTTTTCTTTGAAGCACTTGTCTTGTGGAAAAAGTTTTCTTAAATTAATAATTGAAGGGGCATGATTAATCTTGGGTTTCTGATAAGCTCGAAACTTGCAGGAATTATTCTTTGGGCCGTGAAAATTACACATTTTAGTTTGTTAAGGAGGGAGTCTTAAAATGGAAAAAAAACTCTTTGTTCGTATTTAGTTGCATTTCGAGTGAGCTCTTAATAATTATTCGCCAGGCCAAGATTACCAGGGCTGACCAAAAACACACTGTGGAAACGACAGGAGTGCCAGAGTAAATCAAAAGACACTATGTGCTCCTGATTATTTAGACAATTTGCAATATCTCGTGATGGGCAAAAGAGATTAAAGAGATCAAATTGAAACTACGAGGGGGCATGGGAGGGTCAAGTGAATTTACAATTTTCACGCTGGGGGGAGGAGGGTAAATCGAAAGTTACTATGTTCATCCAGGTCTTTAAAATAGCATGTATGTAATATCTTGGGAACAGTTTGGGGAATTTAGTTGAGACTTCAGGCACTGCGAAGAAAGGAAGGGGAAAGGGGTAAGTAAGGAAAGTTCAAAAGCTTAGATTTTGGGGGATAATAAAAGGATTAACCAATTTTGTCTCCAATACATATATAAATAGCTTTTTTCACTATAAGCTCCTTTGATACTTATTATTGTTTATAAAAGACCATCACCAAGTGTGGAAAACGATGTTGTGACCAAGGTGGGCCCAGGATTGCACAAAACCCCCATTGACACTGGAGGTCCCAGGGACTTCTTGCTGTTCGGTTCTAAGCCGGCTTAAGTGCTTTTTGCAGACTTGAGGTTTGGGAAGCTTTGCTTTTCCTGAGGCCATAGTAGTTTTAAATAACTTGGAATGTCACAACTTTAAAAAACAACTATCGTATTGACATATTGACTGAAGAATTCAGACATTTTCAACTGGACTTGTTAAGAGTTTCAGATACTAATATCCCAGGGGGGTAGGAAACATGAAATAAAGTGACATAAAATGTATCTACTCAGGCAGAAAGGATGGGGTGCATAGGCAGAGAGTAAGGCTCATGAAAACCGACTAATGGAGACCTTAGTGACTGAGACAAATTTTACTTACAGCTGCAGGAACAAAAAGACGAGATCCCAGGAAGAAATATATTATTTTTACTAGAGGATTTTAAAGCCCAGGTAGATAGATATCGGGAAAGATCGTATCTGAGCATAGGTAAACGTAATTTAAGAAAATAAAATAATAACAGTTATAGACTTCTACAATTTTGTAGGTATAACAATCTACTACAACTATTACTACTAACAACTCACTACAGAACAAAGCCACTTGAGGCCAACACAGCTACACACGCTCGTTCTCCATACTAATCTATTCAAAGCCTCCCCTTTTTAATCCTCTTTTGAAGTTCCAATTTCTCTTACATATTTCCTTACGACACCCTCTCGCCCCATTCGGGGACGACCTGCTTTTCGTGTAGTCCTAGATGGTTGGCCGACAAGGAAGATCTTTGGCAATCTGTCATCCTTTATCCGCAGAAAACTTCCAAGCCACCTTAACCTTTCTCTCATTATAGCCCTAGAAAGCGGGATAGAACCAAATTTTTTGTACAGATTTAAGTTTGAAATATGGTCTGTCAAACAGGTACCCAAATAAATCCGTCGACAATTTCTCTGACAAACATCTAAGATATCCTCCTCCGTCTTTCGGAGTGCCTATGCTTCAGAACCTTACTTGACCACTGTCATCACTGTAGCTTCCAAGATTATGATTTCGGTTCGCAGACTGATCTCCCTATTCTTCCAAACTTTTTTCAACCGTGAAAAAACACCCTGGCCTATTCTACTTTTAATATCTTCACTGCACCAACCGTCTTTACAAATAATACTACCAAAAGAAATGAGGCTGTTCATTTGATCGGTCTTCTCGATACCCAACGTCATCTCTTCACCTTCACTTATTTCTAGTCCTAGCGACTTAGTCTTCTTAGCATTAATTTTAAAACCTATTCTTGCACCCTGAATCCTCAAAACCTTCAAAAAAGTTCATGTATTTTGCCAGCATTTTTATCTAGGACTCTTAAGTCATCAGCATAAACTAAGTCTAGAACAGTTATACTTCCCCATTTGATTCCATGCTTTCCCATGTCCTTTGCTCTGGTCCTTAGGACAAAGTCCAGCAAAATGATTCATAAAAACGGGGATAAAATGAAATCACGATTAACGCCTGATTTAATTCCAAACCAGCTTTTTTAGCTCATTTCCTACCTCAACAGCATGTTTAATTCATGAAGGATTAATTAAAAAAATAAAGTTTTTCCGAGGGAAGTAAAGAGTGAAGTTGAAACTTAAAACGAACAAAAATTATTACTTCATAGCCTATCTAACATATATCAATAAAACTAATGCAAATAAATCAACTGGTGATACTTCCTTATATTTGTAACATTACAGAAAACTAGCGCTTTACTGAAAACATAAAAGCCAAGTATAAAAAACAAGAATATTGATTTAGGAGTCAAAAGCAAATACATGTCCTCACAACGGCAAACTAATCTATAACGCTTTTCATAGTCCTACAGGAGCTGTGATATCAGTAACTTTCAGTATACAATTAAAATTATCTTAAAAACTTAGGCAGAAAAATAATAAGTTTCAAGTCATTATACTGCATATAAAATAATGGATTGATTTATCAGGTAACATCTTGGTCTCACCTAGTATTACTCAAAATGAAGAACATATCAACTGTAAACTGAACTCTGGAAATCCAGTTATTTCTCTCCATAAAATGGAGAATTTTAGGTTGTGATACAAATTCTAAAGCGAGTCTGTAGTGAGACTTCGATCTTGTCTACAAAATAATCATGAAATGTCCTTTTAAGATCCAAAACGACAGTAAATCATTGAACTGATGTCATTGTGCAGAAGCGATGCCAAATTAAACGAAAAAAAACAAACAAATAAAGCAACAATCTAAAAATGCTTTACTTTCATACTGTTAAAAGTGTTCTTAAAAGGTTTACTTTTACCGTACCAAAAATATTATATTGTTTGGTGTTTTTAGTAAAGTGTTAGTTTTCTGTGATGTTACAAACATAGGGAAATATCACCAGTTAATTTATTTGCACTAGTTTTACTGATATAGGCCTATGTTAGATAGGCTGTTAAGTAATAATTTTTTTTCGTTTTAAGTTTGAACTTCGCTCTTTACTTCCCTCGGAAAACTTTTTTTTAATTAATCTATGCTCGTTTTTGATTAAAATTTAATTTAGAAACAACACTGCTATGAGCTCTTTTATTTATACGGAATAATTTCTGTTCGTTTTAAGTTCTAATGTTGATCCTTAGTTTCAGTTGAAAACTTTTTTTATAATTTCTAATCACCTCCAATCTAGGGGAGATAAGGAATCTCAACCCTTATTAAGGAGAAGAACTGAGAAGCCGTATAGGAATTGAAGGGAAAAATAAGTTTAGAGTGGAAAAAAAATCATAACATAGTGTCGTTTCTTTTTGTAAAAAAAAAAAAATAAAAAAGAAGAAATAGAACTTTAATTCTTTGTTATAAAAAATTACATTTAGTAGCACTTAAGAAAGTAGCTCCATGCAAGTATCTACGACACAAAAGCTTAACTGAGCTGACAGGTTTATGGATCGACATTCTATCGGGAAATTTTGCTCAACAGAAATATGCCTTTAGGCTTAGGGATTTATTTGACCCGTCCCTAAATAAAAAGCCAATCATTACTCAGAAATGAATGGAAATTTCAAAAAATGGTCATTTCTTTTGTAGGTACGATATATGGTATTATAAACTAAGTTTGTTTTCATTTAAAAAATGTTGGGAAAAATTACCCGAATTCTGCTAGAGAACTATTTTCATTTGCCTTTCTTCCTCTTTGGATACACAATCTCACGTATGGAGAGAATACTAAGGTGGAATTGTCAAGTAAATAATTTGAATAAGTAAGTATGACAATAGGGAATCCTTCTTTTAACATACAACTTTGAGTGGTTCTGGAACCACATGCGTACACTTCTCCAACCATTAAATGGTTGGGAGTTGGTGTCTGGAGTATATTGTTATACGAGACAGAGGAGGCAACTTCCCCTCCCAGACCTTAGTTTTCCTCCAGACCCCATTTTCATCCCCTCCCCCCTCCCAGCTTAAATTTAGTTTCTCGAAAAATGTTGTCAAAACTAAGATAAGCCTGCATAATTCAAGCATCTACTGAAACAGATCATTTTTATTTCGTACATCTTTACCCTTTTTATTACTATACGGCTCGTTTTCAGTTTTCTCTGTTATTTTCACTTGGTTTGGGAAAATTACCTCTAACATTGACCCTGCCCCCACAGGATTTTGACAAAATTACGCCACTCGTTGGGGTATGGATTTAGTGATCTACTCAGAATGTCGTTGCAAACCATGGACTGGGTTGCCTCTATTCCTTTTGAATCAAAATGCTTGACAAAATACCTTCCTGGGACATGCGTGAAAAAATAAGTGCACCACATTTACAAAAACAGTGGAATTATCTGAAAAAGATCGCATAGAAGGGAGAAAACCATGATTGATACAAAACAAGCAGGAGTCGAACGCAAGCCACTCTAATTCGACGTCGAAGGCTTTGCCAACAGACCCAACCTCTAATAATCTAATTTGATATATTGGCAGGTGTACCTTAATTGCCCAGCTGATTTTGGGGGCTTGGAGGAGGAACATACGGGAGCTGTTCTTGAAAACCTCCGGTTAAGGGTTTTGGATCATAATTATTACAATGATCATATTATCTTATACTTCCAAGCTTTTCTGCTTAAGAAGTGACATCAAAAGTGTTGTTTTTAGTGCTATATTACACTTACGGATGGTAGAATTGATAAACATCACTTAGATATGAAAAATAGCTCTCAAATGAGCCATTCAATATCACTCTAAAAAGTACTAGTAGCCCACTAGCCTCGGCTTTTCCACTTGAGACATGGCACCAAAAGTGCTTTTTTTAGTGCCATTTGGAACTTGCTGATGGTGGAATTTATAGAAAGGATGCAGAAGGGGGCGTAATTTGTTATGGGACAGGGGGGAAACCACCTCCCCCAGACTCAAGTTTACTCCCCCGCCCCTACCTCATTTTGCCCCCCCCCCCTCTCCTTCAGCAGAAATTTAGTTTCTGCGAAAAATCTTGTCAAAACTAAGATAAGTATGCATAATTCAAGTGTCCAGAGAAACAGGTCAGTTTTCTTTAGTATATCTTTGCACTATAAAATAATTGTTTGAGATTCAACAAAAATTGTTTGTAATGTTTATCAACAGCAAAATTGGAATTTCAGGAGCTTAAATTGAATATTAGAGACGATTATGGAATTCCATTATCATTATTGAATATCCAATCTGTTGAGAAACAAAAATGTTGGATTCCCATACCCGAATTGAATTTTCAAACACAACATGTTGGATTTTAATATCCTTATTGGATTTCCTTCTTGTTTGTTGGATTTCATGTTCTTTAATTGGATGCCCAATACCATCATTGTTAGATTTATTAGGCCTACAATATTTTCGAACAATAAACTAGTTGGATGTTCTAACAGCTGCCAGGAATGGTCATCAATGACCAGTTTCAGATATAAGCCTGAACAGGTCCTTCTCCTGCTCAGAGGCAGACTTTTCAACTCATCATAAAGTTTAGTGGAACCGGCGGTTTCCAGCGAAACCCAAGTAATCATTACTACAGAAATTATCCCGTAAAGTATGATATTAATCACAGTTCAGTAATTATCCAGTATGATCATTCCCTATCTCACCCATTATAAAAACCCGGACCGGGGTGCGAGTGCTCCGGAGAACGTTTTTGCAGATATAAACATAGGCGGTATCAGATCTTTTCACGGGTAGACAAGTCAGATTTCTCTTGGACGCGAAACTTGGCTTCAATGTTGGAACACTAATTTTGAAGAAACTAATTTTAAATTAATTTATTCCAATACGTACATGAAAATCGGTAGTTAGTATTGTAATGTTATTATTAGATGTTTTTAGGAATTAAAAATAGGTTTCGAAGTCTCAAGTTGGTTTCAAAGGCATTTTGAGAAAGTTTCTGCCAAAATACGTGTTCCAGGGTAATTGGACCACTGATGGCAGATCAAATGAGAGGAGCTGTTTGTACGCGCCGATATAAATATATATATATATATATATATATATATATATATATTTATATATATATATATATATATATATATATATATATATATATATATATATATATATATATATATATATATATATATATATATATATATATATATATATATATATATATATATATATATATATATATATATATATATATATATACGCTACGAAAACTTTACGAAAAAGAAAGTTTTTTTTTAAAGAAAAGTAAAAGTATTAAACTTAAGATCAGTAGAAATAGAGGCCTACAATAATTCAAACTCAAAACGACCAGAAATTATTATTAAAGAATTATCCCGTAAATTATCCCGTAAAGTATGATATTAATCACAGTTCATATAATTATCCAGTATGATCATTCCCTATCTCACCCATTATAAAAACCCGGACCGGGGTGCGAGTGCTCCGGAGAAAGTTTTTGCAGATAGAAACATAGGCGGTATCAGATATTTACACGGGTAGACAAGTCAGATTTCTCTTGGACGCGAAACTTGGCTTCAATGTTGGAACACTAATTTTGAAGAAACTAATTTTAAATTAATTTATTCCAATGCGTACATGAAAATCGGTAGTTAGTATTGTAATGTTATTATTAGATGTTTTTAGGAATTAACAATAGGTTTCGAAGTCTCAAGTTGGTTTCAAAGGCATTTTGAGAAATTTACTGCCAAAATACGTGTTCCAGGGTAATTGGACCGCTGATGGCAGATCAAATGAGAGGAGCTGTTTGTACGCGCCGATATAAATATATATATATTATATATATATATATATATATATATATATATATATATATATATATATATATATATATATATATATATATATATATATATATATATATATATATATATATATATATATATATATATATATATATATATATATATATATATATATATATATATATATATATATATATATATATATATATATATATATATATATATATATATATATATATATATATAAGCTACGAAAACTTTACGAAAAAGAAAGTTTTTTTTTAAAGAAAAGTAAAAGTATTAAACTTAAGATCAGTAGAAATAGAGGCCTACAATAATTCAAACTCAAAACGACCAGAAATTATTATTAAAGAATAAAAAAGGAAAGGAGAATAATTGGTATGGTGGTAATCAATCAGGAACCCTTATCGCTATCTAAACTCACAAAGTGCAACTATTTTCAAACAAGTATGTTAATTGTTTGAAGATCAGGAAAGGTCTGCCTATTTTATGAGAAAACTTTGATTGAAAACAAAACTAGTCATATCTAGGCTCTCCGTCAAAACAGGAAACTAAATTTTTTCAAATATCACAGGAACTACAATCTGAGAAAATAAATATCATGACGTGAAAAAAAAATAAAAAACTATCCAATTGCGGATCCAGAGGGGGGGGGGATGGTTACCCCGTAAAGTAGTCTAAAGTAGTGTAATTTACCTAATTAACGCAAGTTTGCTTTAATTAAACTTGCTCCTAACGTAAGTTTGTCGGATCAACCTACTTTGCGCCCCCCTCCCCTAAAAAAATCCTGGATCCGCCCCTGAAACCATCACACCTATTCCCCCAGTTATTAGAAGAAAAAAAATCCTTATTTTCACCAGTTTCATCAACCCCCAGCCTCCTTTTTTTACAAAATCCAACATAGGCCAATCATTTGAGTCCACTGTATGTAAATAATAGATTAAGTCATAATTTGTATATAAATTAATTCATACCTGTGAGATGGGACACTTTCAAACCACTTGGCTGGCTCACCAAGTTTTTTTCTGCTTTCGGAATTACGAACAATGCACGTTGTAACCATTTCTCATACTAACCCGCTAATGCAGAAATAAGTGGGAGGAGCTTTTTGTTCGCACCGAGAACGAAGACCAGAAATGATCTCCGATAAGCTTACTGGATAATTATATGAACTGTGATATTAATATTAAATGAGTCTGAATTTGTGTTTATTTAAAAAAGGTCAAAAAAGATAGTTTCTCTTTTATTAATACACTGTAACTATTCCATAAGCCACTGGTGATTAAAAAATTCATATGATATTCTTCCATTGCTCCAAAATATTAATTTTAGGTTAAACATTTTTGCACACAAATTCATGCTTGTTCATTAAAAAATTTGTACATAAATTAACTTTAAATGGCACCATAGTCAAATTCAATATGATATTCTAGAAATTTCAATTTACTGTTGAAGTCCGAGACATTTTGATTAATATAACCTATTTGCGTCAAAAATCACATTTTTTCTACTCAAAAGTGCATAAATCTTAATAATTTATATTATATAAATTATAACAGAAAAATAGGAATTCGATAAGCAAGTCACAATTTCAACAGAAAAATTGGATTTTTTTTTCTTGACTAGTTTGTTTTCAATAAGCAAGTCACAATTCCAACAGAAAAATTGGATTTTTTGACCTGTTTGAATTCAAGCAAAACATCTTGTTGGAAATCAAACTTTTTTTTTACAGATTAGTATATGAGTCATTTTTCAGTTTTCACTATAATTTTCACTTGATTTGGGAAAATTGACTCCAACTTAGCTCCCCCAACCCCAGGATTTTGACAAAATTACGCCAATTGACGAAGATATGAGAAATATCTTTTAGTTGACCTATTACAAATCTGTCTAGATACCTGCGATACCAATACGCTTAATCACAGTTCATATAATTATCCAGTAAGCTTATCGCAGATCATTTCTGAGCTTCGTTCTCGGTGCGAACAAAAAGCTCCTCCCACTTCTTCGTGCAGTTATTAATAGCGGGTTTCCACTTGTTTCCGATTGTTTCGCGTCTGACTTGTCTACCCGTGAAAAGATCTGACGCCGCTTATGTTTCTACGTTCTCTGGAGCACTCGCACCCCGGTCCAGGTTCTTATAATGGGTGAGATAGGGAATGATCATACTGGATAATTATATGAACTGTGATCACAATACACTCGTACCAATACTGTTAAAAAAAAATATTTCCAACATAAACTTTTGCTCGAATTCAAATAAGTCAAAACAAAATCCAATTTGTCATTTGGAATTGTGACTTGATTATTGAATTCAAACAAGTCAAACAAAAAATACAATTTTTCTGTTGAAATTGTGACTTGCTTATTGAATTCCAACAAATTGTTGAAATTATTAAGATTTATGCACTTTTCAGTAGAAAAAAAATTTAATTTTCGACGACAATAGGTTTTCAAAGGCAGCGCAAAAGCGCTGCCTAAGTAAAGAACGATGTTGGCACAATGTATTATTTTTTCCCCCTTTTGACCAGAGCACTTCGTATGGAAGGAGTTGTCGTAAAAACTTCGAAAAGGGCTCATTCGATTGGAAATTGAATGGCTAGTGCCCTTTTTAATAGTTGAAAGTGATTGGAAGGCAACTAACAACCCTTCCAGGCCCAAAATTTCTACAAACACATCCAATCAAAATTTTGAGACAGCCATTTTGTTCAACGTAGCTGATTTCCAGATAGAAATTTTGTTTTTGAGGAAGACACTCCCCCCACAGCCATCAGGGCAAGGGTTTAAAGTTATGCCCTGGGGGAATATAAGCTTCTTACAGAAAGCTTTGTCGTAAAAACTTCAAAAAGGGCTCATTCGATTGGAAAACCAAAGGGCTAGTGCCCTTTTTAATAGTCGAAAGTGATTGGAGGGCAACTAACCCCCCTCTCATTCCCACCATCCAATAAAATTTTAAGATAGCCATTTTGTTCAACGCAGTTGAAAGTTCTGGAAACTATATCTTTGAGCAGAACACTCTCACAGTCTTCAGGGCAATGGTTATAAGCTATGCCCTGGGGTCATATAAGGTTTTTATTGAAAGCTTTGTCGTAGAAACTTGAAAAAGGGCTCATTCGATTGGAAATTCAAAGAACTAGTGCCCTTTTTATGAGTCGTAAGTGATTGGAGGTCAAATAACCCCCTCTCATGCCCACCTTTTCCCCAGACACATCCAATCAAAATTTTTAGATAGCCATAGCGTTGTCGTAAAAACTTCAAAAGGGGCTGATTCAATTGGAAATTGAGAAGGCTAGTGCCCTTTTTAATAGTCGAAAGTGATTGGAGGCCAACTAACCCCCTCTCACGCCCAACATTTCCCCAAACACTTCCAATGAAAATTTTCAGATAGTCATTTTGTTCAACGTAGTGGAAAGTTTTGGAAATTAGGTCTTTGAAGATGACACTTCCCCCAGAACCCTCAGGGCTAAGGTTGTAAGTTATGCCCTGGGGCATATAAGGTTTTATTAAAAGTTTTTTCGTAGAAACTTGAAAAAGGGTTCATTCAATTGAAAATTCAAAGGGCTAGTGCCCTTTTTAATAGTCGAAAGTGATTGGAGGGCAACTTACCTCCCTGTCACGCTCACCTTTTCCCCAAAAACATCCAATCAAAATTTTGAGGTAGCTGTTTCGTTCAACGTAGTTGAAAGTTCTGGAAATTAGGTCTTTTAGGATGAACCCCCCCCCCCCCACGCAGCCCTTAGGGCAAGGGTTATAAATTATGCCCTGGGGGCATATAAGATTTTTATAGAAAGTATTATCGTAGAAACTTCAAAAAGGGCTCTTTCGATTGGAAATTGAAATGGCTAGTGCGTTTTTTAACAGTCGAAAGTGATTGGAATGCAACTAACAACCTTCCGAGCCGAATTATTCCCCAAACACATCCAATCAAAAAATCAAATATATATATATATATATATATATATATATATATATATATATATATATATATATATATATATATATATATATATATATATATATATATATATATATATATATATATATATATATATATATATATATATATATATATATATATATATATATATATATATATATATATATATATATATATATATATATATATATATATATATATATATATATATATATACGCTACGAAAACTTTACGAAAAAGAAAGTTTTTTTTTAAAGAAAAGTAAAGGCCATATTAAACTTAAGATGAGTAGAAATAGAAGCCTACAATAGTTCAAACTCAAAACGACCAGAAATTATTATTAAAGAATAAAAAAGGAAAGGAGAATAATTGGTAGGGCGGTAATCAATCAGGAACCCTTATCGCTATCTAAATTCAGAAAGTGCAAAGATTTTCAAACAGAGGTGTTTATTGTTTAAAGTTCAGGAAAGGTCTGCCCATTTCATATGAAAACATTGATTGAAAACAAAACTAGTCTTATTTAGGCTCTCAGCCAAAACAGGTAACTAGATTTTTTCAAATATCACAGGAACTACAATCTGAGAATAAAAATATCACGACGTGAAAAAAAATGATAAACTATCCAGTTGCGGATCCAGAGGGGGGGGGGAGGGTTACCCCGTAAAGTAGTCTAAAGCAGGGTAATTTACCTAATTAACGAAAGTTTGCATTAATTAAACTTGCCGCTAGTTTAAATTTGTCAAATCAACCTATTTTGTACCTCCCTCTCCTAAGAAAATCCTGCATCCACCCCTGAAATCATCACACCCCTTCCACCAGGTATTAGAAGAAAAAAAAAATCCTTGTTTCCAGAAATCTCGTTAGCCCCCCGCTTCCTTTTTTACAAAATCCTACATAGGCCAATCATTTGAGTCCCCTGTATGTAATAATAGATTAAGTCATAATTTGTATATAAATTAATTTATACCTGTGAGATGGGACACTTGCAAACCACTTGGCTGGCTCACCAAGTTTTTTTCTGCTTTCGCAATTACGAACAATGCACGTTGTAACCATTTCTCATACTAACCCGCTAATGCAGAAATAAGTGGGAGGAGCTTTCTGTTCGCACCGAGAACGAAGACCAGAAATGATCTGCGATAAGCTTACTGGATAATTATATGAACTGTGATATTAATATTAAATGAGTCTGAACTAGTTGAAAGTTCTGGAAATTAGGTCTTTTAGGATGAACCCCCCCTCACGCAGCCTTAGGGCAAGGGTTATAAGATATGCCCTGGGGGTATATAAGATTTTTCATAGAAAGTGTTGTCGTAGAAACTTCAAAAGGGGCTCATTCGATTGGAAATTGAAATGGCTAGTGCTTTTTTTAATAGTCGAAAGTGATTGGAAAGCAACTAACAACCTTCCGAGCCGAATTATTCCCCAAACACATCCAATCAAAATTTTGAGATATCCATTTTGTTCAAAGCAGTTGAAAGTTTTGGGAAATATATCTTTGAGCAGGACACTCCCCTCACAGTCTTCAAGGCAAGGGTTATAATTTATGCCCTGATGGTATATAAGGTTTTTATTGAAAGCTTGGTCGTAGAAACTTGAAAAAAGACTCTTTCGATTAGAAATTCAAAGCGCTAGTGCCCTTTTTAATAGTCGAAAGTGATTGAAGGGCAACTAACCCCCCCCCCCTCTCATGCCCACCTTCTCCCCAAACACATACATTCAAAAATTTTAGACAGTCATTTTGTTCAACGCAGTTGAAAGTTTTGGAAATTAGGTTCAAAGTTCCAATTAGGTTCCATTTTGTTCAAAGCAGTTGAAAGTTTTGGGAAATATATCTTTGAGCAGGACACTCCCCTCACAGTCTTCAAGGCAAGGGTTATAATTTATGCCCTGATGGTATATAAGGTTTTTATTGAAAGCTTGGTCGTAGAAACTTGAAAAAAGACTCTTTCGATTAGAAATTCAAAGCGCTCGTGCCCTTTTTAATAGTCGAAAGTGATTGAAGGGCAACTAACCCCCCCCCCCTCTCATGCCCACCTTCTCCCCAAACACATACATTCAAAAATTTTAGACAGTCATTTTGTTCAACGCAGTTGAAAGTTTTGGAAATTAGGTCTTTGAGAATTACAACTTTACCCCCCCCCCCCACACAGCCCTCAGGGCAAGGGTTGTAAGTTATGCCTTTTGGGCATATAAGGTTATTATAGAAAGCGTTGTCGTAGAAACTTCAAAAAGGGTCCATTCGATTGGAAACTGAAATGGCTAGCATGAGCGCCCACAGGATGAATTCCCGGGGGGGGGGGGGGGTTACCTGGTCAAATTGGCACTTTTAATGCTATATAATAGAAATCCCAAAACAAAAATATAAAATATAAGGAAGCATCATTCAGCGAGGAGGGGGCTGGGACCCCTTCCTGCCCCCCCCCCTTATGGGCGCCCATGATGGCTAGTGCCCTTTTTAATAGTTTAAACTGATTGGACGGCAACTAACCCCCTCTCACGCTCACCATTTTCCCAAACACATAGACGCAACATTTTGAGATAGCCATTTTTCAACGTAGTTAAAAGCTCTGGGAATTATGTCTTTGAGTATGACAGCCCCCTCCCCCACAACCCTCAGGGCCAGGGTTGTAACTTATGCCCTGGAGGCATATTTGAGGACGACAAACCCCCCAGAACCCCCAGGGCAAAGGTTGTAAGTTATGCCCTGGGGCATATAAGGTTCTGTTAGAAAGCATTGTCGTAGAAACTTAAATAAGGGTTCCTTCGATTGGAAATTGAAAGGGCTAGTGCCCTTTTTAATAGTCGAAAGGGATTGAAGGACAACTAACCCCCCTCTCACGCCCACCATTTCCTTAAACACATCAAATCAAAATTTTGAGATATCCATTTTGTTCAATGTAGTTGAAAGCTCTGTAAATTATGTTTTTGAGGATGACAAACCCCCCAGAGCCCTCAGGGAAAAGGTTGTAAGTTATGCCTTGGGGGCATATTAGGTTTTTATAGACAGCGTTGTCGTAGAAACTTCAAAAGGGGCTCATTCAATTGGAAATTGAGAGGACTAGTGCCCTTTTTAACAGTCGAAAGTGATTAGAGGATAACTGACCCCCCTCTCACGCCCACCATTTCCCCAAACACATCATGTTGACAACCCCTCAAAAGGGGCTCATTCAATTGGAAATTAAGAGGACTAGTGCCCTTTTTAACAGTCGAAAGTGATTAGAGGATAACTGACCCCCCTCTCACGCCCACCATTTCCCCAAACACATCATGTTGACAACCCCTCAAAAGGGGCTCATTCAATTGGAAATTAAGAGGACTAGTGCCCTTTTTAACAGTCGAAAGTGATTAGAGGATAACTAACCCCCCTCTCACGCCCACCATTTAGTTAAATGCATCCAATCAAAATTTTGTGATATCCATTTTGTTCAATGTTGTTGAAAGTTCTGGAAATTATGTATTTGAGGATGACAAACCCCCCAGAGCCCCCAGGGAAAAGTTTGTAAGTTATGCCCTGGGAGCATATAAGGTTTGTATAGACAGTGTTGTCGTAGAAACTTCAAAAGGGGCTCTTTCAGTGAGAAATTGAGAGGGCTAGTGCCCTTTTTAATAGTCGATTGTGATTGGAGGGTAACTAACCTCCCTCTCACGCCCATTATTTCCCCGAACACATCCAATCAAAATTTTCAGATAGCCATTTTGTTCAACGTGGTTGAAAATTCTGGAATTAGGTCTTTGAGGATAACACTCCCCCAGAGCCCTCATGGCTAAGGTTGTATGTTATGCCTTGAGGGTATATAATGTTTGTATTGAAATCTTTGTCGTAGAAACTTCAAAAGGGGTTCATTCGATTGGAAATGGTAATGCCTAGTGCCCTTTTTAATAGTCGAAAGTGGTTGGAAGGCAACTAACACCCCTTCCAAGCCCACCATCTCCCCAAACACATCCAACCAAAATTTTGAAATAGCCACTTTGTTCAACACAGTTGAAAATTCTGGAAATTATGTCTTTGAGCACGACATTCCCCCCACAGTCTTCAGGGCAAGGATTATAAGTTATGCCCTGGGGGCATATAAGGTTTTTATTGAAATCTTTGTCTTAGAAACCTCAAAACGGGCTCATTCGATTGGAAATTGAAAGGGCTAGGGCCCGTTTTAATAGTTAAAAGTGATTTGAGGGCAACTAACCCTCCTATCACGCCCACCATTTCCCAAAACACATCCAATCAAAATTTTTTGATAAGCATTTTATTCAACGCAGTTGAAAGTTTTGGAAATTATGTCTTTGAGGATGACAGCCCCCTCCCCCACAACCCTCAGGGCTAGGGTTGTAAGTTATATCCTGGGGGCATATAAGGTTTTTATAGGAAGCGATATTGTAGAAACTTAAAAAAAGGCTTATTTGATTGGAAATTGAAAGGGTTAGTGCCTTTTTTAATAGTCGAAAGTGATTGAAGGGCAACTAACCCCCCTTTCATGCCCACCGATTCCCCAAGCACTTTCATTCTATATTTTGAGATAGACATTATGTTCACCATAATTGAAAGCTCTGGAAATTATGTAGAGGATGACTAACCCCCCAGAGCTTCCAGGGAACATGTTGTAAGTTATGCCCTGGAGCATATAAGGTTTGTATAGATAGCGTTGTCGTAGAAATTTCAAAAGTGACTCATTCAATCGGAAATTGAAAGGGCTAGTGCCCTTTTTAATAGTCGAAAGGGATTGGAGGGTAGCTAACCCCCGTCTCACGCCCACCATTTCCCCAAACACATGTTTGAGATATCTCAAAATTTTGAGATAGTTATTTTTTTGAACGTAATTGAAACTTCTGGAAATTAGGTCTTTGAGGATGACAACCCCCTCGCCACAGCCCTAAGGGCTAAGGTTGTAAGCTATGCCCTGAGGGTATATAATAATTTTATAGAAAGCATTGTCGTAAAACTTTCAAAAAGGGCTCATTCGATTGGAATTTGAAAGGGCTATTGCCCTTTCAATTTCTTATGGAAGGGATGGTTGTTTAACTTCTGAACAGGCTCGGGCTTTCTCCCTGAAATAGACTGTGTCAATATAAAACGAACAGAAATTAATCAAAAAAACTTTTTGCACAAAATAAGTTTTTCAAAAAAAAGTTAAGGACTCCACGGAACCAAAAATGAACAAAAATATAATCAAATAATTTACCAAGCATACAACTACCAGAAATCAGTATCAATAAATAAATGAAACCCAAAACAAACAGGAATTAAAATAAGTCAAACTCAAAACGAGCAGAAATTAATCTGAGTAGGGTCTAAACCCTATGTTTTCTAAGATCCAGAATATAATTATTACTTTACTTAAAAAATTCTTTTAAATTTTTTCCCTTTTATAACTTTAAGAAATAAAAAATTAATTAAGATTTTAAGGAATAAATATCAGCATATGTATATTAAACTGACAATGAGTAGTATAAAGGGAAAAGGTTTGGAAGGGAGTCCATATTTGCAAGACAACTGGACTCGAGCCAGAACAACACCTCTATAATCCGAACCTAGATCTAAAAATAGACCATGACGAAAAAGTACAAGAGAAAGGAATTTGACCTACTATAGAGAGAGCGCTAGAATTCAAGTGAGAGATTACAGATTATTTCCTCAGGAATTTGACATGAGATTCTTACGTGCACATAGAATTGGAAATAATTATTTAAAAATAGAAAGGGTTGAAATATTAATTGTTTATCAACTATGGGATAAATATCAGGGAATGATAGTTCCATTAAGAGATACAAAATGTTGTGTAGTATCTGGAATATACATAAAATCGATATTAATAAAGCTGTATACATTTTAGGCAATAATTTATGGCAGTCATTAGTCGTCCATGCCCCAACCTCCAACGGCACGAATTCCCCCCCCCCCTCCAGTTTTTTGGCCCCATTCTCCCATTATTTCTACTTTTTTGAAGTTTTTTTTTAAGTTTAGTTTTTTTTTTACTTTTTTTTTACTTTTATTTTTATATTTTTTTTAACATAGAAATTTTTCAATTTTTTACATGGCTTAAAATGAGATGAAACACATTTAAAACTTAAAAATTCACATTCAATATTTTTAAAGTACAAAATGAAAATGATATAGATATGTTAGTCGTGACTTTTACCTTTAGAAAAGTAATATTTGTAGTAGCACTTTTCTTTTTTTTGGACTGAATTTCTTAGGAGGAAAAATTATTCAACTTTTTTTTCTTTTTTTATTGGGCTACATTAATGGTACTCAATAGTTGCTCATAGACACTATGCGGTTCTCCCAGTGATACTCTATTATTTACATGTCATAGAAAAACATGAAATATGCTTAAAACCAAACACAATCACATTTAATATTTTCAAAATAAAAAATGAGATTGATTTAGATGTGTAAATCGTCACTTTTACTATTAGAAAAATAGTGTTTGTAGTAGCACTTTTCTTTTTTTTCTGACTTGGAATTTTTTGGACTTGGACTTGTAAAATTGTTCAACATTTTTTTTATATTATTATTATTATTATTTATGTGGCAGTATCAATGGTACTACATGCTTGCTCATAGACACTAAACGACTGTCCAAGTGGTATTCTATGACAGGTTATCGACGCTACCTATTATATTGTTTGAATTAAATCAGTAATTTCCACGCATCGGAAGGATAAACACCTGCATCATATTTTTAAAAAAAGTGAAGATGAATTATTCGAAGAAAGTGTGTAGACACGATAAAATCATCGTTGCGTTGAATGCTGACAAGGAATAGTATTTGAACTATGAAACAAGCATTAGTGAAAATCTTATTGGAAATGTATGCGTGCGTTGTGATGACAGTGAAGAGCTTAATTTCTTTGGAGTAACCAAGAATTTCCATCGTACAAATGGTGAATATGCGAGTGTGTTATTTCCAGAGAAGTTAGTGCTCAAAGAGAACGTGAATATAAAAATAATCTTTGATGATGAAGGACAACTTCTTGCTACTGTTAGTGGTAAAACGTTACCTTTTGATAGATCCTATCGTAACCGTTCTGGTATTAGCATTCGAAAGAAGACAAGAAGAAGAAAGGCCAACTCCTGCACTAGTATCTTAAGTGATATTATTTCTATATGTCAGCATTGTTTCTTGTACAAATGCTACACCATAATAGGAAACGAAGCCATTAGCAATATAAAAAGGGCCTTGACAAACAATACTGTTAATAAATAAAAAGGTGAATTGATGGAAAATAATGCTGGTGAAAATTATTGCTACTATTGACCATATAGTCAATGAACCCGATAATTTAAAAGACAAAACACATATTGAACCTGTAGCTGACATCCATGTAAAAATTGGGTATGACTCAAAATGGAATAATGATTATTCTAATGAGTAAGAACAAAACAATCACAAACTGTATTTACAAGATTCAGAATTAAAGTGGGAACTTTTCCTTTTCTTGGGGAAAAATTCAGGATCGATGTATAACTTTTTCTATCTTCTACGGAAAAATTCAGAACAGATCTTGAAATTTATATATTTTTATTGAGAAAATTCACAAGATAATTTGAAATTTTCTTCACTTCTCTGAGAAAACTAAGAATTAAAGTGAAACTTTTTTTCTTCTTTGGAAAAATTTAGAATTGAACTGTAACTTTTTCTTTTCCTTTAGAAAATTTAGAATAGAGCTTCAACTTTTCTTTACCTCTGTGAGAAAACTCCAAATCAAAGTGGAACCTTTTTCTTCTTGGGGAAAAATTCAAGATCGATGTATAACTTTTTCTATCATCTACAGAAAAATTCAGAACAGAACTTGAAATTTATATCTCTTTATTGAGAAATTTCAGAAAAGAACTTGAACTTTCCTTCACTTCTCTGAGAAAACTCAGAATTAAAGTGGAAGTTTTTCTTCTCTTCTTTGGAAAATTTAGAATTGAACTATAACTTTTTTTTCTTTTAGAAAATTCAGAAGAGAACTTCGACTTTTCTTCACTTCTGTGAGAAAACTCAGAATCAAAGTGGAACCTTTTTTTCTTCTTGGGGAAAAATTCAGAAGACAAGTATAACTTTTTCAGTCTTCTGCAGAAAACTTCAGAGCAGAACTTGAAAATTATATCTTTTTATTGAGAAAATTCAGAAGAGAACTTGAAATTTTCTTCACCTCTCTGAGAAAACCCAGAATTAAAGTGGAACTTTTTTTCTCTTCCTTGGAAAAATTAAGAATTGAACTATACCTTTTTTTTCTTTTCTTTTGGAAAATCCAGAAATGAACTTGAACTATTCTTCACTTTTTCAAGAAAACACAGAATTAAAAGTGGAACTGTTTCTATTCTCTGGGAAAAATTCAGAAGAGAACTTTAATTATTGTACAATAATATTAATAATGTATAATAATGTATGTAACATATCTTTATGTTAATGTGCTACAAGTCCCTTTTTAATTATAAATATTTTATGTCTTAATTCGTTTGTCTTAAAAAAACATTGGTATGGTCTTATTAAAGTCAGTTTAAATAAATCTGATTTTCCATAGACTGTTCAGAGGCCTATTATGCACCTTAAACAATCACAAAACTGTTTTTTATTAGATTCAGAATTAAAGTGGGAACTTTTTCTCTTCTTGGGGAAAAATTCAATATTGATGTTAAAAAAATTCTTTCTTCTACTGAAAAAATCAGAACAGAACTTGAAATTTATATCTCTCTATTGACAAAATTCAGAAGAGAACTTGAACTCTTCTTCGCTTCTTTGCGAAAACTCAGAATTAAAGCAGAACTTTTTTCTCTTCTTTGGAAAAATTTTAAGAATTGATCTGTAACTTTTTTTCCCTTAGAAAATTCAGAAGAGAACTTAAACTTTTATTCACTTCTCCAATAAAAATCAGAATTAAAAGTGGATCTGTTTCTATTGTGGGGGGAAATTCAGGAAGAGAATTTTAACTGTTATACAGTAATATTAATATTGTACCATAATGTATGTAACATATCTTTATGTTAATATTCTACATCCCATTACTTCAATAAAAATATTTTATGCAACACTTTATTGGTTTTAGGAAAATGTTGGTATGATCTTAGTAAAGTTGACTCCAATAAATCTGATTTTGTATTTACTGTTCAGAGGGCTATTATGCATCTTAAACAATCACAACCTGTTTTTTGCAAGATTCGGAATTGAAGTTGGAACTTTTTCTCTTCATGGGGAAAAATTCAAGATCGATGTATGACTGTTTTCTATCTTCTACGGGAAAATTCAGAACAGAACTCGAAATTTATCTCTCTTTCTTGAGAAAATTAAGAAGACAACTTGAACTTTTCTACACTTCTTTGAGAAAACTCAAGTAAAAATTGAGAAAATTAAAGTAAAAATTTTTTCTCTTCTTTGCAAAAATTTAGAATTGAACTGAAACTTTTTCTTTTCCTTTAGAAAATTAAGAAGAGAACTTGGACTTTTCTTCACTTCTATGAGAAAACTAAGAATCAAAGTGGAATTTTTTCTCTTCTTCGGGAAAAATTCAGAATACAAGTATAACTTTTTCAGTCTTCTACGGAAAAATTCAAAACAGAACTTGAAATTTCTATGTCTCCATTGAGAAAATTCAGAAGATAATTGTGGAACTGTTTTTATTCTTGGGGGAAAATTCGGAAGAGAACTTCAACTTTTCTTCAATTCATTGAGAAAACTCAGAATTAAAATTAAACTGTTTTCTCTTCTTGGGGCAAAATTCAGAAACTTGAACTCTTCTTCACTTCATTGAGAAAACTCAGAATTAAAGTGGAACTTTTTTCTCTTCTTTGGAAAAATTTAGAATTAAAATGCAACCGATTTTTTTTCTTTTAGAAAATTCAGAAGAGTACTTGAACTTTTCTTCACAAGAGACGAAAACATCTTAATTTCATGTCATTGCTATCACAATTTCCAAATATAGAGAAAGTTCTTAATTGGACCTAAGACACATGGCTCCAAGAGACGAAAAAATATTTTAATTTCAAGTCAGAGGTAGCAAAACTTCCACATATAAAGACGAATCATAGAAAACCATAGTTTTTAGAAATGCCTGAAGATAAGAGATATGGATGTAAGAGATGAAAAAGAACTTTTTTATAGATGGTGACATCTTTTCACTACCTCAACTTCTACCATCTTTTCACTTATTTTATAGATGGCAGCACACCCGCTCAGACACACGGATATAGTGAGAGAGACATGCAAAAAGTTTGGTTCTTTTAAGCTCACTTAGTGCAACTTTTTCTATCTTCTATGGAAAAAATTCAGAAAAGAACTTGAAATTTCTATGTCTGTATTGAGAAAATTCAGAAGAGAACTGTGGAACTTTTTCTATTCTTGGGGAAAAATAAAGAAGAGAAATTTAACTTTTCTTCACTTCATTGAGAAAACTCAGAATTAAAGTGGAACTTTTTTCTCTTCTTTGGAAAAATTTAGAATTGAACTGCAACCTTTTTTTTCTTTTCTTTTAGAAAATTCAGAAGAGTGAAAGTTGATTTCAATAAATCTGATTTTGCAAAGACTGTTCAGAAGTGATTACTTTGTCTGTTTTAGGAAAATATTGGTATGGTCTCAGTAAAGTTGGTTTCGATAAATCTACTTTTGCATATACTGTTCAGAGACGTAACAATCACAAACTGTTTTTAAAAGATTCAGAATTAAAGTTGGAACTTTTTCTCTTCTTGGGGAAAATTTCAAGATCGATAAATAACTTTTTTCTATCTTCTACGGAAAAATTCAGAACAAAACTTGGAATTTATATCTCTTTATTGAGAAAATTCAGAAGAGAACTTGAACTTTACATCACTTCTCTGAAAAAACTAAGAATCAAAGTGGAACTTTTTTGTCTTCTTTGGAAAAATTTAGGATTGAAATAAAACTTTTTTTTCTTTTCCTTTAGAAAATTCAGAAGAAAACTTGAGCTTTTCTTCATTTCTTTGAGAAAACTCAGATTTAAAGTGGAACCTTTTCTCTTCTAGAGAGAAATTCAGAAGACAAGTATAACTTTTTTCAGTCTTCTACAGAAAAATTCAGAATAGAACTTGAAATTTCTATCTCTCTTTCGAAAAAATTCAGAAGAGAACTCTTCTTTGGAAAAATTTAGAATTGAACTATAGTTTTTTTCCGTTTCTCTTGGAAAATTCAGACGAGAACTTGAACTTTTTTTCGCAAGAGACGAAAGACATTTTAATTTCATGGCCTTGCTATCAAAATTTCCAAATATAGAGAAAAATCTTAATCTGACCTAAAACACGTGGCTCCAAGAGACGAAAAACATTTTAATTTCAAATCATTGGTAGCAAAACTTCCAAAATATAAAGAAATATCTTAATTTGACCTAATGTACAGTCCTCGCTAGCAAAACTTCCAAATATAAAGAAGAATCATAGAAAACCATAGTTTTGAGGTATGATTGAAGATAAAACACATGGATCTAAGAGATAAAAAAAAAAAATTTTATAGATGGTGACATCTTTTCACTACCTCAACTTCTACCATCTTTTCACTTATTTTATAGATGGCAGCACACCCGCTCAGACACACGGATATAGTGAGAGAGACATGCAAAAATATTGGTTCTTTTAAGCTCACTTAGCGCGGGCGCTAAGTGAAGCGCTAATTTGACAGTTGCCTTTCAATTTCTAAAGGGGGGAGGCAAATTTGACGTTTAATTTTTTCATGGAACATACAAAAAGGATTTTACAATGAAAGTACCCCTCAAAAAGGTCTTCTTTAAAAATCTAACGGGGCAAATAATCAAGGGGTATGGCTCCTTCTTCCAATTACGTCATTGATACCAGTGTATCACTTTTTCTATAAACGAAAAATGACTCATTTTGACAGTTTCCACCATTACTTTAGTAGGCATATTTCTCACTAGCAGTGGTTCATAATGCCAAATAAAAAACAAACTTTTGTGTCTGACCTTAGATTATATCCAAGCAGTAAGTTAAGGGGGAGGGGTGTTAAACGGTTAGACTGGAAGGGATTAAAAAAATCTGATAAAAGGCAAATGTCAAGAAAACATTTCCCGAATTTAGTAAAGAAATAATTTTATTGGGACTTTCTGGCTAAATAATATTCAAATATTTGTAAAACATTCTGCAACAAAACAAACTGCGGTATCAAATATAACTGCTGATTGTAAGATCCTTGATTTCAAGAGAGGTTTTTTTGTTTAGGATTTCAGGAAGAGGGTGGCCCCCGAGGCTCAACCCCTCATTATTTTAGCTTATAATGTCTAACAAGGCAGCATCCGGGGGAGGGTTTATGGGTTTAAACTCCCCGAAATTTTGTCCGACTTGAAATAACCGAACAAAAATCCATATCAATAATCTTTTTATACATTTTTTTTTGCACCTCCCCCCAACAAAATAATGGATACGGCCTTGATGTCTTATTTAAAAATAATTTTTTATAATCTTTACCTATAGGCTACTTCACAAAAGAATATTTACCTTTGTTTTGTATATCTATACATTTAGCTGTCAAATGTATGAATGAACAAAAACCAAAACACTGTAACCTGTAATTTCTATTTGTTTTCTTAGCATCACAAGTGAAGAATAGATGAATCAAAATGTTAGTATCACTGTTGACTGTGTGCATATTCTGTCTACTGTGGTTAGTATATTACCCTTGTCTGTACAAAACGTGTGTGTTACAACTAAAGATGCTATGAATGTTAAAGTATAGAAGTTTTACATTTTGTTGCACAAATGCTTGCCAATAAAACCGGAAAACTTTATTTTTTTACGGGAAATAGATTGCTAATGAGTGAGTTGATGTCTTAGACTTTAAATTTTAAAAAGGTACTACTTTTAACTAGAAGTGTTGAAAAAGTACTACTTTTGTTGGAGGTCTTCATAAAATAAGTCTTTGATCAAAAAGTACTACCTTACTTTGCTACTATACTACCCATGACAACCCTATTTGTTTCGGGTTTTACTTTTTTTTCATAGTGATTTATGTTCGTTTGACACTTGACTTACTTCATTTCCATTGGTCTTAAGTTCAAAGAAGCTCTTTACTTTTCTTTGAAAAACTTGTTTTGTGGAAAAAGTTTTTTTTTAATTAAGTACACATAAAAACCCCACAAACCTGTCTAGCTAAAAAGTCCTAGTATTAATTATACGCGCCTGAACTCAACATTAGTGGTGACTAGAAATGCAAACCAAAAATTTCTAACTCTTACCTTTTTCCCCATCTTTTAGCGGTTTTAAGAGTGACTAGTAACGATGTGCTCAATCCAAACTAGCTGCTTTCCATGCGTTCAACTGACGATACTGTGATTAAGACGCTAAGATAACCCGCGATGTCTCAGCAAAAATGGTGATTGACATTCCTGAATGGAAAGTATATGTTGTTATAAAGGTAAAAGCAACTACTGCTACAAAGTATAACACTGTAAACTAGAATTTAATGGAATTATGACAGTAAAATTGTTTACACTGTATGCGCGTTTGTTCGTGCATAGTCAGGATTTCAATCCTCAACACACTCCTTTTTCTGGGGAAGGAAGAGGAGTTCCAGAAAGGAAAATGTGTTGTTTTCCTTCGCGGAGGAAAAATTCCAGTATATATATATATATATATATATATATATATATATATATATATATATATATATATATATATATATATATATATATATATATATATATATATATATATATATATATATATATATATATATATATATATATATATATATATATATATATATATATATATATATATATATATATATATATATATATATATATATATATATATATATATATATATATATATATATATATATATATATATATATATATATATATATATAGTTTGTATGATAGAAAAACATTGAAAACGTCCAGTTTATCAATAGCACACAATTTCATTTCATTTTCGGACTGTGGGGGAGGGTCGTCTTGAAACTCGGTAAAGCTGAAGATTCCATTTAAGCTTTGAATGATTATTATTTTAAAATAGGTAGTTCAATTTACCCTTTTACGAAATTGAGGAACTTGCAAAGGGATAGGCTAGTCCATTTTATGCCACAAAAAATACTAATTAAGATCTGTTTATCCCAGAATTACAATCGTGATTGCCAAATGACAAAACATTTCGTAGTATCAACAAGCCAAAAAAACGTAGCTTATTCAAGAAAGTGTACTGTTTAAATAGAAAAAAAAATATGTGCTTTTGCTACAGGATAAGAACTTTGATCCCGCAGCAGCAATATCAGTGGATTATAAAGAGTAGTTAGGCATGTGTCGAAACCTTTAAGAGTTGGGGGATCGAAACGTTTTAACTATGGAACACAGGGGTCATAGCCAGTGTGCATTTTAACGCAATCATTGTTCAATTTTTCCAGAAGGTATTCAGGCCGAGTTCAGATCCTCCCCCCCCCTCCTTCCGTGGAGGCACGTTATAAATCTTAAATTTTGTGTTATAGCAATCTGAGTTTTCCATTCTCCTAATATCAGTGTTCTTTGGCGAACAAAGTAAATCTAGCCAATGGCATCAAATCCTGCCATGCAGTTCAAAGTATAAGCAAAGAGTGACCCATACCAATAAGAACCCAAACTTTTAAAACGAAATTTTGGAAACAAATAATCTATATTTTATGCTGATTCTAAATAAGTAAAAATTATCCAGTATGAGAATTCTTGCATACAGGGACGGATCTGAGGGGGGCTACAGGGGGCCAGCACCCCGGGTGGCATGCCAGGGGGTGGTAAAACAAGCTTCAGTTGTAATGTTTCTGGGCAAAACTGTAATATTTACAGCATTGATGGTGCGGCAGGGGGATCGGCAAAGTCTATATTTGCCCCCCTCCCCCCGAGAAAAAACCTAGCTTCGGCTCTGCTTGCATTATTCCGTAATTACGACATAACGAAAGGTAACATGTAAGCATTACTACTAAAAAGATGGGGTGAGGGCGTTGGCTAACTCTGTGCTTCCTATCATGCTGATTGAACATTCATGTATAGGCATGGTAAAAAAAAAAGAAGATTGCAACATGTCTATCTATCACCAGTATGAGAGGTAACAAAGACCTTGGTTGGTCTTGTAATTATACAGGTTGAAAAGCATTGCATTATATCAATTCCAGCAAGGTGCTCCTGCAGCAGATTGAAAATAATCTTCGCATAGTAATATTTACCAGTGTCCAATTTAAAATTTTCTCAAATGTATCTCAGTCGTACTTCCCAGCTAGACTTGTATGAGAATACTGAAAACAGATATTTTTTTTCAACTAAAAGTAAGGAGCAACATTAAAAGTTAAAACGAATAGAAATTTCCCCAATCCCTCGCTCTTTACGCTAATGTTTCTAGTGCTTTAAAGACGCTTCTTATTCCAAATCAACGGCTCTTGTGTTTCAGCAGTTGCTCTTAAAGCACTGGAACAGAAGAGTCAATTTTTAGCATAAAGAGCAACGGATTGAGAAAAGGGCAACCCTCTCACATACGGAATAATTTCTGTTCATTTGAAGTTTGAATGTTGCTCCTTGGTTTCAATTGAAAAATCTTATTTTTATTTTATTTCTAATCGTTTTTCAAATCCACCCAGAAAATCCCCCTTTGTGGAAAATTAACCCCAGAAAATCTATCCCCGAAAAGTTTAGTTATATTTCCCAATAACAACACTACACGTAAAAATGTGCAAATTCCATAACTTGCAGCCACTTTCAAACGGGCTGTGGGGGGTCATGCCAACCCCACAGTATATGTTGCACTTTTCAACCATGCTGAACCAAATGGTTATCTAAAAGTTTGATCGGGTGTCTTTGGGGAAAAGGGGTATGGTAGGGGGGCTAGTCGCCCTCCAATCTTTTTGTTCCTTTATAAATGGTACTAGAACTTTTAATTTCTGTCTGAATGAGCCCTCTTCCGATCTTCTATAAGAATTGGTTTGATATAATTGCTGCTCTTTCTTCTTTCAAAAAATACAGAATTCCACAGTTTTGTAGATAGGAGCTTAAAACCTTTGCAGTAAGTTCTTTGATGTACTGAACTTTGATGATAGTGTGATTAAATAAAAAAAAACAAGTTTTTTTTAATTGAAAGTAAGGAGCGACATTAAAACTTAAAAGGAACAGAAATTATTCCTTATATGAAAGGGGCTGTCCCCTCCTAAACGTCTCGCTCTTTACGCTAAATTTTTTTTTTTTGTTTAAAAAAAATAGAGTTGTGAGAAAGAGACAAACTTTAGCGTAAAGAGCGAGACATTGAGGAGGGGACAGCCTGATCGGGTGACTTTAGGAAAAAATGAGCGTGGGAGGGGGCCTAGTTGCCCTCCATTTTTTAGTCACTTAGAAAGGGCGCTAGAACTTTTAATTTCCGTTCGAATGAGCCCTCCCACGATATTCTAGGACCACTGGGTCGATACGATCACCCCTGGGAACACAACAAAACAAATGAACACGAATTCGTGATCTTTCTTCTGGCAAAAAAATACAAAATTCCATATTTTGGCAGATAGGAGCTTGAAACCTTTACAGTAGGGTTCTCTGATATGCTGAATCTGATGGTGTGATTTTCATTAAGGTTCTATGTCTTTTATGGGGTGTTTCCCTCTTTTTTCGAAAATCAGGCAAATTTTCTCAGGCGCGTAACTTTTGATGGGTAGAACCAAACTTGATGAAATATATATATTTGAAAACAGCATTAAAATATGATTCTTTTTAGGTATCTACTGGTATCAAAATTCCGTTTTTTAGAGTTTCGGTCACTATTGAGCCGGGTCGCTCCTTACTTACAGTTCGTTACCACGAACTGCTTGATTCCTTTTTTTAAACCAGGTAAATTTTTTTAGGCTCTTAGCTTTTGATGGGCTGTATTAAACTTAATGAATTTTATATATTTGGTATGAGCATAAAACGCCAACTCTTTTGATGTATTAATTGTAATCAAAATTCCTGTTTTTTTAGAATTTCGGTTACTTTTGGGCGAAGTCACTCCTCACTATAGTTTGTTGCCACGAAGTGTTTGATATGAGTGTAATAGAGTCATTTTTCAGTGGCAATTGATCTTTGAGAAGACAACAATCACTCATGTTGATTATATGGTTGTCACTCTGATTATTCAAATTGGATAGGCAATGGACTAGTTCAATACACAGGTAAACAATGTCAATATTTAAGATGCTTTAAGTCTGTCATGCTCATGTTTTTATTCAATGCGACGGTGGTATGAACATTTTCATCAAGCATTAACATAGGCCTATTCAATAAATGTACTGTTTGAAATTGACTTGATTCGTACCTATACAATGTTTGTTCAAACAGTTCGTGGTAACGAACTTTAAGTAAAGAGTGACCCGGCTCAATAGCAACCGAAACTCTAAAAAAAAAGAAATTTTGATAACAATAGATACATCAAAAGAAATGAGTTTTTATGCTGATTTTAGATATATAAGTTTAGTCAAGTTTAGTCAAACCCATCAAAAGTTACGAGCCTGAAAAATTTGCCTTATTTTCGAAAAAAAGGGAGAAACACCCCCTAAAAATCATAGAATCTTAATAAATCATCAATCACGCCATCAGATTCAGCATACCAGCGAACCCTAGTGAAGAGGTTTCAAGCTCCTATTTCCACAAATCTAGAATTTTGTATTTTTTGCCAGAACAAAGATTACGGATGCGTGTTTATTTGTTTTTTGTTTTGTTTTTTCAGGGATGATCGGATCGACCCAATGGTCTTACAATTTGCAAGAGGGCTCATTGGAACAAAAATTAAAATTTCAGTGCCCTTTTTAAGTGACTAAAAAATTGTAGGGCAACTAGGCCCCCTCCCACGCTCATTTTTTCCCAACGTCACCGGATCCAAACTTTGAGATAGCCATTTTGTTCAGCATAGTCAAAATATCTACTAACTATGTCTTTGAGTATGACTTAATCCCCCAAAGTTCCCGGGGGAAGGGCTGCAAGTTATGAACTTTGCCCATTGTTTACATATAGTACTGGTTATTGGTAGGTATACAGACGTTTTCAGGGGGTATTTTTTCTGGTGAGGGGTCGGGGGATTGGGTTACGTGGGAGGATATTTCCATGGAGGAATTTTTCATGGGGGAAGAGAATTTTCATGAAGGGGGCTGGAAGCATTTTAAATAATGCTGGATTTCCCAGCATTATTTAAAAAACAATCTGAAATTAAATAAAAACACAAGTTCTGTCAACTGAAAGTAAGGAGTAACATCATAACTTAAAACGAACATAAATTATTACGTATATGAAGGGGATCGTCCCCTCCTCAATCCCTCGTTCTTTACGCTAAAGTATTTTTAGCAATTTCGAAAGAGCTATTTATTCTAATAAGATAAGATATTGTATACGGTTGCTATTAAATAAAAAAAAAACAGTTTTTTCCAACTGAAAGTAAGCAATAACATTAAAACTTAAAGCGAGCATAAATGATTATTTATATCTTTTAAAGATCTTTTCTTTCATTCATTTCAGTGATTTGAGAATTGCTCAACTTTTGAATTTCATTTTCATAAAAATAGTTTTAATTTCTTTGGCCGTTGTGTTCCCATGCCTTTCAGAAATTAGCTCCGCAAATATCACTAATTTAAGTTACGTGGGAAGATCTTTCCATGGAGAAATTTTTCTTGGGGGGAGGGAATTTTCCGTTGAGAGGGAGCTGGATTTCCCGACACTATTTAAAAAACGATCAGCAATTAAATAAAAAACAAGTTTTGTCAACTGAAAGTAAGAAGCAACATTAAAGCTTAAAAAGAACAGAAACTATTACGTATATGAGATTGGTTGCCTCTCCTTAATAGCTCGCTCCTACGCTAAGGTTTTTTTTTAACTTTTAAAAGAGGTTATTATTCTAATTAAATAGCCTTTGTGATTCAGGAGTCATTCCTGAAAATCGGAACAAAAATCAAACTTACGTTATTATAAGGTCATTATTAGTTAAAAGAAGTAAAATTAATACACAAATTTCGTTTTAACTATTCATGTACGATGAGCCAAATTAAAAAACGTTCAGAAATTAAATAAAAACAAGTTTTTTTTAACTGAAAGTAAGGAGCGACATTCAAACTTAAAACGAACAGAAATTATTCCACATTAGAAAGGGGATGTCCCCTCCTCAACGCCCCACTCTTTATGCTAAAGCTTTTTATTGTTATATAAAGTAGAGTTGTGAGAAAGATTCAAACTTTGGCGAGTCTCCTCGCTAAACTTTAAAGAGTCTCTGTTTAAAGTCTCTGTTTAAAGAGTATTGTGTAGCTTATTAAGGGGGCCTGGATGTGGAATTTGCGGGAGGTGTTGTTGCAAACCTCCAGTTAAGGGTTTTGGACCATAATTATTACAATGATACCGTTTTATGCGTCCAAGATTTTCCACTTCAGAAGTAGCACCGAAGATGTTGTTTTCAGTGCTATATCTCACTTATGAATGGTAGAATTGATAAAAATCACATTGATATGAGCAAAAGTTTTCCAATGAGCCATTAAACATCACTCTAAAAGTTCTGGTAGCCCACTAGCCCCTCCTTTTCTACTTGAGACATGGTACCAAAAGTGCCGTTTTAAGTGCCATTTGAAACTTGCAGATGGTGGAATTTATAGGAAGAACGTAGATATTAGCAATATGTTCTATATGGGCTATCAGAAATATATCTAAGATGTTCTGGTAGCCCTCTAGCCCCACCCCTCGAGAGACGGCATAAAAAGTGCCTTTTTTCGTGCCATATGGCACTTGCAGACGGTAGAATTCATATAAAGCACGTACATATGAGAAATAGCATTTGAATGAGCTCTTAAGCATCTCTCTATGATGTTTTCAAGACCATGGAGAGCGCGTTGAATGATCAAATAAAATTTAAGAGGATTAACCTTTTAATTTTTAATATTAAAAAAAAAAAAAAAAAAAAATTACATGATTTTTTCTACTTTAAGTTGCGGGGGAGAATCATTCCATGGAGAAATTTCTTTTGGGGGCAGGGAATTTTCCATGGAGGGGGAGCTGGATTTCTCGACATTATTTAAAAACGATCAGCAATTAAATAAAAGTTTTTTCAACTGAAAGTAAGAAGCAACATTAAATCAAAATCTATCTAAGATGTTCTGGTAGCCCGGTAGAATTCATATAAAGCACGTACATATGAGAAATAGCATTTGAATGAGCTCTTAAGCATCTCTCTATGATGTTTATAAGACCATGGAGAGCGCGTTGAATGATCAAATAAAATAGACGAGGAGTAACCGTTTATTGATTAATATTAGAAAAAAAACAAATTACATGATTTTTTTTACTATTAAAAAGGTGAACTACCTTTAACAGCTGATAAATATTTGATAGACAGGGTTTCAAATTTTAAATATTTAGGTGTAATCATTGATGAATTATCGTCATGGAAAGAACATGTAAATTCATTATCTATAAAAATTGCGAGAGGAGCTGGGATTTTGTATAGACTCAAAAATTTCCTTCCGCAAAAAGTTTTGCGAACCCTTTATTTTACTCTTGTTTATCTTTATATTCAGTATAGTTGTTACGTTTGGGCTAATTCTTTCTGTTATAATTTAAAGACAGTTCAAATCTAACAAAATAGAGCTGTAAAGTCAATTATTTTAATCAACTCAATACTAAAGAAGTTTTTCTTAGATCTCAGTTTCTAACAGTAAGACAAATTTGCAAGCTCCAAACTGCTGTTTTCATGTATAAATACTTGAATAGTCTAACACCCCCCGGACTAACACAACTTGTCCTTTTTCATTTATCGTCATATTATCTTGCTTAGTAGAGATGACCCTAAAGGTCCCGTACGACCCACGTGGTTTATGGTCCAAATAAGGGCATAGCCTCCCTAGGGAGAATGATTGCGTAATGGGGTCAATGACCTCTTTTTTCCAAGGTCGAGTTATTTGTTGTTTCTATGTGTAATAACTCCGGAGCGAAGGGTGCACATGCGCATTGAATTCTAACTGGGACAATTTTATTGATCTAGGACTCGAGGGGGAAGCGAATTTCCGAGAAATTGATTGCGTAATCGTTTGTGAATGTCATGGTGTCCAGAAATAGTATTTGTTGTTGTTGCTCGTGCCAAATGTTATGACTTTCCCGGAAACAGTTAGATCACATGTTTCCTTCTCAGCCAATCAGCGAGTCGGATACATCCTCCTTCTCAGCCAATCAGAGACCTGCTTACATATGATTTTCCCCGTTACATAACAATTCGCCCATGAGATTTCGTATATAACGGGCATGCAATGTGATTAAATTATCAGAAAGTATTTTGACATAGTTGATATAACAATGGATAAATTTAACTCTTTAGAAGTCTTGGCAGCCGCAATTAGCAATGTAAGTGCACTTTTATTTTCAAACGAATTTTCCATGGACATCCTCCAGTATATTCGGCTAAAACGTAAATTTTTTCCTTTTCCCCCCACCCCCCCCAAACCATACAAACATCATTATAATCAATGGAAAACGCAAAATATATTCTTTTTACCCTCGAAACCTACCCCCCCTCACTGTTTTTACAATCAAATTCTCGCAAAAAGAAATAATTATCCTTCCTTCTATATTTCCAGCTAAAGTGACCGCTGACTTCTGTCAATTTTTAGTGAAAATGCCGTTCTGTTTTGACACAAGACTCCAGTGCGTGGTTAAAATTAGCAGTCACCCTTTCCGGCTTACAAACACGGTCAATGGAACTATTCTTCTGTCAAATTAAAACACTAATTAAGCAATAATTAAGCTAGGCCTATGCAACCTGTATAGAAGTAGAGAAACAAGTTATTTTCGAATTAGGGTCTAACAATATGCCCCGCCCTCCCCCCTTGTCTTACAACCCCAAATTCCCGCAAAAAGAAATATCCTTTCGTTAAATTCCTTCCTTCTATATTTCCAGCTAAATCCCCCCCCCACCATTGTTTTACAATCAAATTCTCGCAAAAAGAAATAATTATACTTCCTTCTATATTTCCAACTAAAGTGACCGCTGACTTCTGTCAATTTTTAGTGAAAATGCCGTTCTGTTTTGACACAAGACTCCAGTGCGTGGTTAAAATTAGCAGTCACCCTTTCCGGCTTACAAACGCGGTCAACGGAACTATTCTTCTGTCAAATTAAAACACTAATTAAGCAATAATTAAGCTAGGCCTATGCAACCTGTATAGAAGTAGAGAAACAAGTTATTTTCGAATTAGGGTCTAACAATATCCCCCCCCCCTCCCCCATTGTCTTACAACCCCAAATTCTCGCAAAAAGAAATACCATTTTGATAAATTCCTTCCCTCTATATTTCCAGCTAAATCCCCTCCCACCATTGTTTTACAATCAAATTCTCGCAAAAAGAAATAATTATCCTTCCTTCTATATTTCCAGCTAAAGTGACCGCTGACTTCTGTCAATTTTTAGTGAAAATGTCATTCTGTTTTGACACAAGACTCCAGTGCGTGGTTAAAATTAGCTGTCACCCTCTTTCCGGTTTTGTTTACAAACGCAGTCATGTCAAAGGAACTATTCTTCTGTCAAATTAAAACACTAATTAACCAAGCAGGGCTAGAAAAGTCTTTGTGAGTTGCATGAAGCTAATATTATGTATAAATTGAATAGCATTTTTAACCTATGTTTGCAAAATATAGTCCTACAGGTCGATGGGTTAACGATCTAATTTAAAGCCTATAGACCGGAAAATTTAATATTTTTCTAAATGGTAAAATTAGAAACAATGATTCCTATCCTATGGCTGTAGACTACTGATTGTCTAATAAAAACGTTTGATTTCTAAGCCTAATATATTTCTCACGAAATTAAAACGTTTGATTTCTAAGCCTAATATATTTCTCGCGAAATTTTTACGTTGTGCTTTCTTAGTGATTAATGCTTTGTCTAAACAAAATTATATGGTTGAGGATACTAACTTTCTTTCTGAAAAAAAGGGGCAAGTTATTTAGAAACTAATTTATTTTCTTGTTTTTCAGGCAAATTATGAATAATGTGTGCCTCCTCCTTCCAAGAAAGCCAGTGGGCATGAGGCACCCCTATCAGTGCCAACCTCACTGCACCCTCGCAGAAAGTGAAAGAGAGAATGGGCGGATTCTTATAATATGGTGAACCCTGCCGAAGCTATGCAAGATTGTGAAATAGCCGGCCCAGTCGCGCAAGAACATAGCGACGCCGCCCCATCCACCCTCCAACACGCACTACCCGGACCATCTGGCACCCAAGTGCAGCTGGGATATAAAAATGTCAGCATTTTTTCCTACCTTTCTATTTCTTCCAATTTTTAGTCCTTTTCAATCCTAATATAAACTTATCTCTGTGAGATATTAACCTCATATGACATATCTAAATGTAATTTTTTGTAAAGAAACCACTCTTTTCTAATCTTTGCTATCTCTTCGCCGCTATCTCATAATAATATTTTTAGCTAATTTTCTAGTTTACTTTTTGAGAACCTTTTTATCAAAAATTGCTATTTTTGCTATAATTTTATATTTTTAAGTGGCCTAGAATTAAACATTTTATTTCATCAAAGTAAAATTTTGTCATTTTTATTAAAGGACATTGCCCCCCTCCCCCCTTTTAAAGCATTTCGCTGGAATCACCTACATTCAGCATGCTGCTTCCTTGAATCGTAGTTAAAACAAACAGTGGTTCGAGGCCTAGGCTAATATGTCCACCTAGTACAATGCCTGTTCTTTATGCAATGTCGGGGGATTTACAAATTAACTTCCATTATTGGGTTCTACCTTCAATACAACGGTTTTTCAAAATCTGATTAGTTTCAAGCCATTTCCTCCATCTTTTAGCTTTTCGCTTTTTTTCAACACTGTAAAATTAAAATTTCATAGATTTTAAAAGATGTTTTTCCCCCACTCAATTTGTGTTGGACAGAGATTATAGCATTGCAATCTCTTACACATATGCCTAATTCTAATTTGCGTAACGATTGTCTAGATCAACTTGCCATGATTTTGCATGGGGAGACAGTCCCGAATATGGATTAATAGGTTTTTAATTTAATTGATCTATTTCCCAGAGAATGCGATTGGAAACAGAGCATACACGCTATTAAAAATAATCAAGGTTCTTTGGGTGTCCTAGACAACCTCTACGGTAAGTTGGCGAAACTAATTATTCTGCCTCACACGACGGTTTTTTGGGACATTAGGTAAATGGCCGGGGGCTACGGAGCCCGGACTGCGCCGATGGGTCCGGGAAGTGCTGTGGGGCACGGTTAGGGAAGCGCCGGGGTAAGTGCCACGGGTCAGGGAAGTGCCACAGGGATGCGCCACGAGTCAGGGGAGCGTTGGGGGAAGCGCCGAAAAAAAAAAAAAATTTAAACACTTTGAAAATAAACGAAAAAATTGTTGCCTTCTATGTCATATCTTAGATTATCTTCAGTTTAATTAAACAAATGTTATTAAGCAATAATAATCCAAATTTTAACAGTAGGGGTGATTTGAAAACTTTGAAAATAAGCTATTTTTTTCATTTATAGATTGCATTGGCCCCCTACTCTCCGTCCAGTGAAGAAGAGGAAGAACCAATTCTAACACCGCCACTGGAGTTTCAAGACAATTCACTATGGGACGATAGCATTGAAGTACCTTTTAATATTGATGAGTTTTTTGCTGATTTTTTAACTAATTTAGATAGTAGCACAGTTGAACAGGGGGACTTCCCATGGCTAAGTCCAAACACCTTACAAATTTTAGACGATTTTACCCGGGAATTAACCGGGAACCCTCCCGCCGCCGATACCCTAACGACTCCACTTCGAACACCTGAAGTGGAGCATTCGCCAGATTTTGTTGAACACCTTGGGGGAGGTGTCAATCTACCAGCGGGGGTGGGGGGTACACCAGTCCCAGACTTTCAGTTGTCCAACAGAATTTTAAATAATATAGTTGTTGTCCCTGCGTTGTTTGGTGACCCCTTTAATACACTAAGGGGGGGAAATTTTGTTTTTGGTACCATAGAGAGAGTGCATGCATATGTTGACAAAATTCGTACAGGACTGGAGAATCAGATTCAGTTGTGGGGGAGGGATTAAATTTAGGTTTCCATTGTTCTAAAGGTGTTTTATTTGAATGAGGTGAAAAGTGAGGTTTACTATCATTTTATACATTACGAGATGCGTTTGGTTTATCCGAATTTGGAAAATTTTGAGGGTGCTTTCATAGATTGGGTCGATCAAATTATAACGCATCTCGAGAACTTTAATGAAAACGGTAGTGGGTCTCTAGTTCTTTATGTAGAAAATTTAAGTGTAAATATTTGTAAATTTAAGAAAGATTTTATTTTAAGAGGGGGGCAGGCGGGGGGTCTGGGGGGGCAATAGTTTTAAATTATAATCCAGATTTAGAAGGTTGTCGTGATGTCCAGCGGATTTGTTTTGAAACAGGTCAAATGTGTTTCCGATATGCTTTCATCATCTCAGCATACGAGCCTCGAGCTCGGGAAGCTACCAAGACGAATTTAGTCAACTTGGGTGTACATGGGAAGGAGGGATCCACTTTTACCAGAGTATATTTTTCATCCTGAGAGGGAGATTACCCAGTAACGCTTCGATCTATTGACATGTTTGAAAGGGCTAATGCTCATTTAAATATTGGCGTTACTGTGGTCCAGTATGAAACAGAATTTGAAGATGGGGTTCACTCTAAAAAGAAAGGGGGTGGTCTTCCCTGTAAGGGGTCCCTCAGTTGATTTGGTTGAACACTGGGTTTGGTTGCTTTACACGCCACCTAGTCAACCGAACACAATCGGTCATTTTAACCCTATCACTGACATTAGTAGAGTTCTGGGGGAGGGTAAGAATAAGGGGACTAGGCCTCTCTAGATTTTGGACTGAACTAAAGTTACAAAATCATATGAGGCATTGTAGCCGCCACGGCTACCAGACAGTGGAAACGGTTTCAGGGGATAGGGCCATTCTACGCTTCAAAAATTTCCAAAATATCCTTCTCCAGTGCAACAAAATATCTTTGGATTGTGAAGCTAAGCTGGTGGAGGTGAACGACCCCCAATTTCCAAACCGAGTCAAAGAACATCAGGCTATTGCAGTGTCCTACGCCCACGCGCAAAGAGACAATTCTAACACCATGCGGTTGTTAGAAATAGTAGAAACATTGGATCGGCGGGAGTGCATGGACAAGGCACTGACTAAACTGATTGGCACGGCTAATGGTGCTATTTCTCGTTTGAGAAATACCCATTATCCAATGGTGTTGTCTGCAGAGGATCGTCTCGCTATTAAAAATCAAAAAATATGTTGGGTTTGTAAGGGGGAGTTTGCAGAGGAGGGGGATAAGGGGACTAAAGGGAAAAGAGGGGGAGGGGGAAAGTCAGAGATCATGACCATTTGTGGCAGGAAATATCCTCGGGGGTAGTAATTTTAGGGGGGCTGCGCATCAATCGTGTAATTTAAACGTTAGCCAGCAGTTTTTTATCCCTGTTTTTATTCATAATTCCGATTATGATTTAAAATTTATTTTACTGGCACTGGCACGTATGCAGAGGGAGGGAGGGGAAGTATATTGTCCATGGTTAAATAGTTCATTTACTTACAACATTATTCCCAAATCGGCCGAAAAGTTGTTGCGTCTCGAACTGAAATGGCAGGTAGTGGATAATGGGCGTATGTGCTGGAATAAAATCAGGTTTTTAGATTCCTTTAGTTTTTTCCCCAAGGTACTGAGTCAATTGATTCAAGTGCAAAAAAGCGACAATTTTGATAGCTTTCCCTTGCTTAAACAGCACTTTCCAGACAGTGAAATGTATGACCTGTTGACCTGCAAAGGTATATACGCATACGACTATTACTGTTCTGGCTCTCGCTTAAGTGAGGTGAAACTACCTCCAATTGAAGCTTTTTACAATTCACTGACCAACAGTGAATGCACAGCCGAGGAGTATGAGTTTGCCAAGAAGGTGTGGTCCAAGGGGGTTGTAAAAATGGGTGGGATTATTGTAGACTGTACTTGGCCAGTGACGTTCTAACTCTGCTGGATATAATCTGTAAGAATACAGACCAGATCTATTCAGAGTTCGGGTTAGATATAGGTTATTATTTTTATACACCCCTTTTAGTGATGGATTTAATTTTAAAATTTAGCTGGTAGGAAATAGGCATAATCACCGACTTTTATCAGAACATTTTTGTAGAGATTTCATTGAGGGGGGGGTATGTTTTTCATGGGGACCTCGTCTTATCAACCGATCCGAGCGGACAAAGCACCGGTTCTAAGTCAAATGCAGTGTTCTTGGACATGAACTCGTTGCACCCCTCGGCAATGTCACACTACTCTTTGCCGTGTGGAAACTATCAATTGCTTGAGAATCCTAGTGAGTTCCCCAACATTACAACCGTCGAGGAAAATGGGCCACAAGGATGGTTCTTTAAAGTTGACGGTCACATTCCGGTGGCGCTTCATGACTCAGTCAAAGATTTTGTCTTTCCCTGTATCAATCGGCCCGTGAGCAGGGACTCTCTGAGCCCCTAAAATCGTTCATTGGTTGAGGATATGGGGATGCACTGGACTCCCTCTAAACAGAAACTGATTGCTGATTTGGACCCTAAGGAGAATATCGTTGTTCACCATGTGCTTTTGCACTGGATGGTGAGCAATGGTTTCAAAATCACCAAAATACACAGGGTCCTGCAGTTAAATCAGCGACCCTACTTGAAAACGTTTATCGACACCTTTTTCGATAAAAGCTCTAAGGCAAATTCAAAGGTGGAGAAGGAAATGTATAAGCTTATCCTAAATTCAGCGCTTGGCAAAATGTGTGAAAGCATTCGTAATAGATCTCGCTGCGATGTCGTGACTGACCCTCTAGAGTGTGCACGAATTATTGCCGACCTCAATTTTACATCGTTCACGAGCAAAGAGACTGGCATGGTTCTTCTACACAGGCGAAAGCGAAATTTAGTACTGAACAAGAATATTGCAGGCGGTAGTTCAGTACTGGAAATTTCAAAAAAGCTCATGTTGTCGTTCTTTTACAATGTGTGCAAGGTGCAATGGCCACGGGAGGGGGAGGTTCAAGTTTACTATGGTGATACAGATTCTCTGCTGTTAAAGGTAAATGGGACTGAAGATTTATTGGGTGATTTAGAAAAGGGGGTGCAAATCAGCTCGCGGATGGATTTCACCAACTGGAATCCATCTCTCTACCCCGATTTGGTGAAACGTCAAGCCCCCAACCAACTATTAAAATTAAAATCAGAGACGGGGAGTGATGTGATATCCAGGGGGGTGTTCCCTGGTCCCAAAGTTTATTGCGTTGAAACTCATAGTGGGGATGAAAATAAGGCGTGTAAAGGGGTGCCTACACATTTTGTAAAGAGCAATTTCAACATGAGTGTGTACAGAGACTGTGTGGAAAGTAGCCTAGCGCCGAGAGCCCAAGTGCTTGCAATTCGCTCTCTACAGTATAGAAAATATACTGTGAGAGTAGAAAAAAATGCAATGTCGTGTATATCCGACAAGGTCTATGTGCTCGAGAATGGTGTGAGTGTCCTACCCCACGGCCACTACCGTATTTCAGATCGAGTTGAATGCATTGACTATCGCAATCAACTTGGTCTGGATAAATTAACCTAATCTGACAATCTGACAACCTTAACTCAACCTCATCTAGCCCAAGCACTAACCACTGACCCAACTAACCCAACCACTAACCTGCAGTGACGACAACTATTCTTTTTCCATCGCCGCTCCCGGGGGGGGGTCCCTTCCCGCGGCCGCCCAGGGGGGGGGGTCCCTTCCCGCGGCCGCCCAGGGGGTGGGGGTGGGGGGGGGGTCCCCGCCCGCGGCCGGCCGGCCTTCGGCCCCGCGGCCCTGGGGGGGGGGACCCACACCTTTAAATTCACCATAATCAAGTTCAACTGTGCTACTAGTTCCCGTGTGTGTCTGTATTTTTTTGTTGTACAAAAAGTGTTGTATAGAAAAGTGTTTGTTGTTTTTTTTTGTACAGAAAAGTGTTTAAAGACAAAAAGTGTTATCATTGTTCATGTTGAACAAATAGAGTTTTCATGTTGACCATGAAATTTTGTCATGTTGAACAAGTGTTCATGTTGTTGTATAAAAAAGTGTTGTACAGAAAAGTGTTGATGTACAAAAAGTGCTGTAGATGGACAAAAGTGTTTAAAGACAAAAAAGTGTTATCATTGTTCATGTTGAACAAATAGAGTTTTCATGTTGACCATGAAATTTTGTCACGTTGAACAAGTGTTCATATTGCTGTATTAAATGTTGCCATGAAATATTGTTTTTGTTCTTGAATAGATAGATCTATGGGAAAATTACTACCTACTCATGGGATACATATGGTTTACAGTTAGTCATAGACCGACTGTTGTCAACAGCATGTATCAATTTAAAACACCCTTCAGATTGTTTCTGTGTGGTCCCTCAATGTCGGGGAAAACAACACTTTTAGCTAGAATAATTCAAAATTGCGATAAAATGTTTTTGGAAAAGCCAAAAAAAATCTACTATTACTATAGTATTTGGCAAGAGTCCTATGATAAAATAAAAGCTATTGCCACAGCATACCAATACAATTCATACGAGGACTTGATGTTTTCAATAGTATTGAATCGAACTCGTGGCTGATTATTGATTATTTAACTGAATCCATTGAACAGTTCTCACAGGAAATGCTGCAATTGTTCACTGTCCGATCTCATCATGAACATATTTCCATAGCCCTAGTTTTACCCAATCTGTTTCATCAGAGCAAATGTATGCGAATCCTTGCTTTGAATTGTACTATCTATATTATCTATCGAGTTGTTCGTGATTCTAGCTCACTCATAACTCTCAATAAAAAGATATACCCTGGTGCCCCAAAATTTCTGTTGTCAGCGTACACTCAGGCGACTAGCAAGCCCTACGGTTACAATTTGCTGGATCTTAATCAGAGAACGCTCAAGGATCTACGTGTAGTCACCGAGATTTTTGACAATGAAATTACAGTAAATCTTCTGGTGAACAGTAGAAAAGGCTATTAGTTGACGTTATGACATTGAAGAAACTACAAGAACAACGGCATTTATTTTCCCTTTAGTAACTTCAAAACCTTAACTAAAAATAAAATAAAATAAACAATACTAAAATATAAAATAAAACTAAACACTATTCTAAAACTAAAACCAAACTAAGCTACTAAAACTCTAAACTAAAACTAAACACTAATCTAAAACCAAACTAAAACCAAACTAAGCTACTAAATTAAAACTCTAACTAAAACTAAACACTAATCTAAAACTAAACTAAAAATCTAGAATAAACTAAAAATAAAATAACTAAAACTAAACTAAAACTAAACTAAAACTACAAACTAAAAATAAACACTAATCTAAAACTAAAATTAAACCAAACTAATCTACTAAATTAAAACTCTAACTAAAACTCATATGTAAAACGAAAAATCTTAACTAAAAAAACTAAAAGTAAACTAAAACTCAAACTAAAATTCTAGACTAAACTAAAACTAAACTAACTAAAACTAAACTAAAAATAAATTCTAATCTCTAAACTACTAAAGTATAACTCTAACTAAAACTAAACACTAATCTAAAACTAAACTAAACTAACTAAAACTCTAAACTAAAACTAAACACTAATTTAAAACTAAACTAAACTATAACTAACTAAAACTAAACACTAATCTAAAACTAAACTAAACTAACTAAAACTCTAAACTAAAACTAAACACTAATCTAAAACTAAACTAAAACCGAACTAAGCTACTAAATTAAAACTCTAACTAAAACTCTTTAGCAAACTGTATCTAAACTAAAACTCTAATCTAAACTAAACTAAAAGTAAACTAAAACTAAAACTAAAAATCTAAACTAAAAGTAAACTAAACTAACTAAAACTCTAAACTAAAACTAAACACTAATCTAAAACTAAACTAAACTAAATAAAACTCTAAACTAAAACTAAACACTAAAATAAAACTAAACTAAAACTCTAAACTAAAACTAAACACTAATCTAAAACTAAACTAAAACCAAACTAAGCTACTAAATTAAAACTAACTAAAACTCTTTAGCAAACTTTAGATAAACTAAAACTCTAATCTAAACTAAACTAAAAGTAAACTAAAACTAAAACTAAAAATCTAGACTAAACTAAAACTAAAAGTAAACTAAAACTCAAACTAAAAATCTAGACTAAACTAAAACTAAACTAACTAAAACTAAACTAGAAATAAATTTTAATCTCTAAACTACTAAAGTATAACTCTAACTAAAACTAAACACTAATCTAAAACTAAACTAAAACCAAACTAAGATACTAAATTAAAACTCTAACTAAAACTCTTTAGCAAACTGTAGCTAAACTAAAACTCTAATCTAAACTAAACTAAAAGTAAACTAAAACTCAAACTAAAAATCTAGACTAAACTAAAACTAAACTAACTAAAACTAAACTAGAAATAAATTATAATCTCTAAACTACTAAACTATAACTCTAACTAAAACTAAACACTAATCTAAAACTAAACTAAAACTAAACTAAAACTCCAAACTAAAACTAAACACTAATCTAAAACTAAAATTAAACCAAACTAAGCTACTAAATTAAAACTCTAACTAAAACTCATATGTAAACCGAAAACTCTTAACTAAAAAAACTAAAAGTAAACTAAAACTCAAACTAAAAATCTAGACTAAACTAAAACTAAACTAACTAAAACTAAACTAGAAATAAATTTTAATCTCTAAACTAATAAAATATAACTCTAACTAAAACTAAACACTAATCTAAAACTAAAATAAAACTAAACTAAAACTCCAAACTAAAACTAAACACTAATCTAAAACTAAAATTAAACCAAACTAAGCTACTAAATTAAAACTCTAACTAAAACTCATATGTAAAACGAAAAATCTTAACTAAAAAAACTAAAAGTAAACTAAAACTCAAACTAAAAATCTAGACTAAACTAAAAATAAACTAACTAAAACTGAACTAGAAATAAATTCTAATCTCTAAACTACTAAAGTATAACTCTAACTAAAACTAAACACTAATCTAAAACTAAACTAAACTAAATAAAACTCTAAACTAAAACTAAACACTAATCTAAAACTAAACTAAACTATAACTCTAACTAAAACTAAACACTAATCTAAAACTAAACTAAATTATCACTCTAAACTAAAACTAAACACTAATCTAAAACTAAACTAAAACCGAACTAAGATACTAAATTAAAACTCTAAATAAAACTCTTTAGCAAACTGTAGATAAACTAAAACTCTAATCTAAACTAAACTAAAATTAAAATAAAAAAAAAAATAAAAATCTATACTAAACTAAAACTAAACTAACTAAAACTCTAAACTAAAACTAAACACTAATCTAAAACTAAACTAAACTATAACTCTAACTAAAACTAAACACTAATCTAAAGCTAAACTAAAACTCTAAACTAAAACTAAACACTAATCTAAAACTAAACTAAAACCGAACTAAGCTACTAAATTAAAACTCTAACTAAAACTCTTTAGCAAAATTTAGATAAACTAAAACTATAATATAAAATAAAATAAAATTAAAATAAAACTAAAAATAAAAATCTATAATAAAATAAAAATAAACTAAACTAACTAAAAATCTAAACTAAAACTAAACACTAATCTAAAACTAAACTAAAACCAAACTAAGCTACTAAATTAAAACTCTAACTAAAACTCATATTTAAAAATAAAACTATTAAATAAAAAAAATAAAAGTAAAATAAAAATAAAAATAAAAATATAGACTAAACTAAAACTAAACTAAACTAACTAAAACTCTAAACTAAAACTAAACACTAATCTAAAACTAAACTAAAACCAAACTAAGCTACTAAATTAAAACTCTAACTAAAACTAAACACTAATCTAAAACTAAACTAAAAATCTAGACTAAACTAAAACTAAACAAACTAAAACTAAACTAAAACTAAACTAAAACTCCAAACTGAAACTAAACACTAATCTAAAACTAAAATGAAACCAAACTAAGCTACTAAATTAGAACTCTAACTAAAACTCATATGTAAAACTAAAACTGTTAATAAAAAAAACCAAAAGTAAACTAAAACTCAAACTAAAAATCTAGACTAAACTAAAACTAAACTAACTAAAACTAAACTAGAAATAAATTCTAATCCCTAAACTACTAAAGTATAACTCTAACTAAAACTAAACACTAATCTAAAACTAAACTAACTAAAACTATAAACTAAAACTAAACACTAATATAAAACTAAACTAAACTATAACTAACTAAAACTAAACACTAATCTAAAACTAAACTAAACTAATTAAAACTCTAAACTAAAACTAAACACTAATCTAAAACTAAACTAAAACTGAACTAAGCTACTAATTGAAAATTCTAACTAAAACTCTTTAGCAAACTTTAGATAAACTAAAACTCCAATCTAAACTAAACTAAAAGTAAACTAAAACTAAAACTAAAAATCTAAACTAAAAGTAAACTAAACAAAATAAAACTCTAAACTAAAACTAAACACTAATCTAAAACTAAACTAAACTAACTAAAACTCTAAACTAAAAGTAAACACTAATCTAAAACTAAACTAAAACTCTAAACTAAAACTAAACACTAATCTAAAACTAAACTAAAACCAAACTAAGCTACTAAATTAAAACTCTAACTAAAACTCTTTAGCAAACTGTAGCTAAACTAAAACTCTAATCTAAACTAAACTAAAATTAAACTAAAACTAAAACTAAAAATCTAGACTAAACTAAAACTAAACTAACTAAAACTAAACTAGAAATAAATTCTAATCTAAAACTAAACTAAACTAACTAAAACTCTAAACTAAAACTAAACACTAATCTAAAACTAAACTAAACTATAACTCTAACTAAAACTAAAAACTAATCTAAAACTAAACTAAACTAACTAAAACTCTAAACTAAAACTAAACACTAATCTAAAACTAAACTAAAACCGAAATAAACTAATAAATTAAAACTCTAACTAAATCTCTTTAGCAAACTTTATATAAACTAAAACTCTAATATAAAGTAAACTAAAAGTAAACTAAAAATAAAAATAAAAATCTAAACTAAAAGTAAACTAAACTAACTAAAACTCTAAACTAAAACTAAACACTAATCTAAAACTAAACTAAACTATAACTCTAACTAAATTTCTAAGCTATGACTCTAAGGTAAAACATCAAACTCTAAACTAAAACTCAACACTAATCTAAAACTAAACTAAAACCGAAATAAGCTACTAAATTAAAACTCTAACTAAAACTTTTTAGCAAACTGTAGCTAAACTAAAACTCTAATCTAAACTAAACTAAAAGTAAACTAAAACTAAAACTAAAAATCTAGACTAAACTAAAACTAAACTAATTAAAACTCTAAATAAAACTAAACACTAATCTAAAACTAAACTAAAAATCTAGACTAAACTAAAACTAAAATAACTAAAACTAAACTAGAAATAAATTCTAATCCTTAGACTACTAAACTATAACTCTAAACTAAAACTAAACACTAATCTAAAACTAAACTAAAACCAAACTAAGCTACTAAATTAAAACTCTAACTAAAACTCATATGTAAAACGAATACTCTTAAATAAAAAAAACTAAAAGTAAACTAAAACTAAAACTAAAAATCTAGACTAAACTAAAACTAAACTAACTAAAACTAAACTATAAATAAATTCTAATCTCTAAACTACTAAACTATAACTCTATCTAAAACTAAACACTAATCTAAAACTAAACTAAAACTAAACTAAAACTCTTTAGCAAACTGTAGCTAAACTAAAACTCTAATCTAAACTAAACTAAAAGTAAACTAAAACTAAAAATCTAGACTAAACTAAAACTAAACTAACTAAAACTAAACTAAAAATAAATTCTAATCTCTAAACTACTAAACTATAACTCTAACTAAAACTAAACACTAATCTAAAACTAAACTAAAACTAAACAAAATATAAATTTTAACACTAAACTAAACATTAAACTAAAACTAAACTAAAATCTAAACTAAACCAAACTGAAACTAAATTAAATAAAGTTAATAAAAAAAAACTTAAAATAGACTAAAAATCTAAACTAAATAGGTAATAAAATAATAAACTAAAAATCTAAACTAACCCAATCTGCAATCTTCTTTTTCTAATATTTCCGCCCCCCCTGATTGACTTAGAAGGAAATGTAAGCAAGCCCTCTGATTGGCTGAGAAGGAGGATGTATCCGACTCGCTGATTGGCTGAGAAGGAAACACGTGATCTAACTGTTTCCGGGAAAGTCATGACATTTGGCTCGAGAGCAACAACAACAAATACTATTTCTTGACGCCATGACATTCACGAACGATTACGCAATCAAGTTCTCGGAAATTCACTTCCCCCTCGAGTACTAGATCTATAACATTGTTCCCGTTAGAATTCAATGCGCAGGTGCAACCTTCGTTCCGGAGTTATTACACATAGAAACATCAAATAAATCGACCTTGGAAAAAAGAGGTCATTGACCGATTACGCAATCATTCTCCCTAGGGAGGCTATGCCCTTATTTGGACCATAAACCACGTGGTTCGTACGGGACCTTTAGGGTCATCTCTACTATGCTTATCCAACGTCATCTACACATTTTTCTCTTATGTCGGATATTTTTCACACGCAAAGAGGAGCTTTTTCTATAAAATACGTTGGAGTGGTATTATGGAACAGCATTCTGCTGGAAATAAATGATTCTGTTTAAGTTCAGTCATTTCGATACAATCATAAAAAAAAATCTTCTTTCTACTAGTACAAATGAGTAATGTTTAGCAGGATTCTCTCTTTCTATGTAGTGCACAGTGCCTTTTTTCAGCATTCTTTCTGTTTCACAGTTTAACACTTTGTTATTTTTTCAATAATCAGTGATGTATTAGCCTAATATGAATATTCAACGTTCTCCAGGGACTAGATTTTGGCCCTAGGGATCATTGATCAGTCCCTGGAGTTGTGTTTTATTTGTGTGTTTATATTCAATAAAGTCAAAGTTCAAAGTTTTAGTAACCAGCTAGGCCTAAAAAAAGAAAAAAAAACCTTTTCAATATTTTTTAACTTTTAGTCAGTATGGACTTTTAGTTTATTTTAGACTTTTAGTTAGTATGGGCTGTGGTTGGCTCTTTAATAGGCTGCAGCTAATGCTTCAACCATGACAAAGAGTTCATTGCAGATTCTCCCAGGAAAATAGTTAACATTAAAATCTGTGAAATCTAATAGAGGGTAGAATTTTTAAAAACTTGGTAAATATAAGCAATAGCTTTAAATTGAGCCATGAAACATCTATCCAAGATGGTAGTAGAAAGCTATCATGAGTTCGTAACGGGAGTCCATATATGGGCATAGAATCCATCTAAGTGTATTGATCGACTCGAGGGGAGAGTATTTCTGAGAAATTGATTGCGTAATCGGTGTGGAGAATGAATTGATTCGATAAAGGGAAACAGGATCACGTGTCTCCTCCTAAGCCAATCAGGGAGTCGGGTACATCTCCTTCTAAACCCATCAGAGAGTCGGGTAAATATTCTAAACCAATCAGGGAGTCGGGTAAATTGATATTCTATCGAAACCATAATAGTGTAGCTAGGAACATCTTAGAGATGAAGAGATTAGCGCGGGAAAGGGTTTCCTAGGAATTTCAAATGTGACAGCTCAGGGATGCCAAAACAAAAGGAACACGCAGAAATTACGTTTAGGGGATTATTTGGGCAAAACAGTTCGAGACATTTTAGAAGATGATTTGGGCGAAACAGTTTGAGGCATTTTAGAAGATGATTTTAGAACATAATTTAGAAGATGATTTGAGGGTGAAACTCCGTGGTCATTATAATACGCAAGTTCCATTTGAACAGTGTTGTGATGTCCCTTACTCCAACCCCAAAGGGCCCCCCTACCCCAACCCCAAAGGGCCCCCCAACCCCAATGGGCCCCCCTGGGGCCCCCCGAGCCCCCAAATGCCCCCGGGCCCCACATTTTTTTAAATACTTTTTGAATCAATTTGTTTGCATGTCTGGGTTGGTGTTTCTAAGTCCAAGAGTTTGTCTTTGTTGGTTTGTATATGTAAAGTGCCTGTCTTTCTCTGTTTGCATTGCTGATTCTATCTGTTTACATGTCTGGGTTGGTGTTTGCAAGTCCAAGTGTTTGTCTCTGTTGCTTTGTATAGTGCCTGTCTTTCTCTGTTTTTATGTCCTATTCTATGTGTTTGCGTGTTTGTGTTGTTGTATGAAAATCCAAGTATTGTTGGGTGTTGTTTTCTATCTATAAAGTGCATAGCAGTGTATGATGCAAATGCTGATTAGTTTTGTTTGCATTTCTGGGTATTGGTTTGAAAGTCAAAGTTTATGTCTTTGCTTTATTGTATGTCTAAAGTACCTGTCTTTCTCTGTATACATGTCATATTCTCTAAGTTTCCGTTTCTGGGTAGGTGTTTGCCAGTCCAAGTGTTCGCCTTTGTTGTTTTGTATATCTAAAGTGACTTTATTTCTCTGTTTGCATGTCTGATTCTATTTGATTGCATGTCTGGGTTGGTGTTGGCAAGTCCAAGTATTTGTCTTTGTTGGTTTGTATATCTAAAGTGCCTGTCTTTCGCTGTTTGCATGTCTGATTCTATTTGTTTGCATGTCTGGGTGGTGTTTGCAAGTCCAAGTATTTGTCTTTGTTGGTTTGTATATCTAAAGTGCATGTCATTCTCTGTTTACATGTCTGATTCTATTTGTTTGCATGTCTGGGAAGGTGTTTGCAAGTCCAAGTATTTGCCTTTGTTGGTTTGTATATCTAAAGTGCCTGTCTTTCTCTGTTTGCACGTCTGATTCTATTTGTTAGCTTGTCTGCTTTTGTTTTGGCAAGTCTAAGTATTTGTCTTTGTTGTTTTGTATATCTAAAGTGCCTATCTTGCTCTGCTTGCATGTCTGATTCTATTTGTTTGCATGTCTGGGTTGGTTTATGCAAGTCTATGTATTTGTCTTTATTTTTCGATATATCTAAAGTGCATGGCTTTCTCTGTTTACATGTCTGATTCTATTTGTTTGCATGTCTGTGTTGATGTTTGCAAGTCCAAGTATTTGTCTTTGTTGGTTTGTATATCTAGAGTGCCTGTCTTTCTCTGTTTGCATGTCTGATTCTATTTGTTTGCATGTCTGGGTTGGTGTTTGCAAGTCCAAGTATTTGTCTTTGTTGGTTTTTATATCTAAAGTTCCTGTCTTTCTCTGTTTGCATGTCTGATTCTATTTGTTTGGATGTCTGGGTAGGTGTTTGCAAGTCCAATTATTTGTATTTGTTGGTTTGTATATCTAAAGTGCCTGTCTTTCTCTGTTTGCATGTCTGATTCTATTTGTTTGCATGTCTGGGTTGGTGTTTGCAAGTCCAAGTAATTGTCTTTGTTGGTTTGTATATCTATATTGCATGTCTTTCTATGTTTGCATGTCTGATTCTAATTGTTTGCATGTCTGGGTTGGTGTTTGCAAGTCCAAGTATTTGTCTTTGTTGGCTTGTATATCTAAAGTGCCTATCTTTCTCTATTTGCATGTCTGATTCTATTTGTTTGCATTTCTGGGTTGGTGTTTGCAAGTCCAAGTATTTGTCTTTGTTGGTTTGTATATCTAAAGTATCTGTCTTTCTCTGTTTGCATGTCTGATTCCATTTGTTTACATGTCTGGGTTGGTGTTTGTAAGTCCAAGTATTTGTCTTTGTTGGTTTGTATATCTAAAGTACCTGTCTTTCTCTGTTTGCATGTCTGATTCTGTCTGTTTGCAAGTCTGGGTTGGTGTTTGCAAGTCCAAGTATTTGTCTTTGTTGGTTTGTATATCTTAAGTGCCTCTTTTTTCCTGTTTTGAGGTCCGATTTTGTTTTTTATTAGTTGTTGCTTGGAGTTTTGCAAGTCCAAGTATTTGTCTTTGGTTGTTTGTATATCTAAAGTGTCTTTGTTTCTCTATTTGCATGTCTTATTCTATTTGTTTATATTTATAGATTTGTTTTTAAAAGTGCAAGTATCTGTCTTTGTTGGTTTGTATATCTAAAGTGCATGTCATTCTCTGTTTACATGTCTGATTCTATTTGTTTGCATGTCTGGGTTGGTGTTTGCAAGTCAAAGTATTTGCCTTTATTGGTTTGTATATCTAAAGTACCTGTCCTTCTCCGTTTGCATGTCTGCTTCTATTTGTTTGCATGTCTGGGTTAGTGTTTGCAAGTCAAGGTATTTGTCTTTGTTGGTTTGTATATCTAAAGAGCCTGTCTTTCTCTGTTTGCATGTCTGATTCTTTTTGTTTGCATGTCCGGGCTAGTGTTTGCAAGTCCAAATATTTTTCTTTGCTGGTTTATATATATACAGTGCATGTCTTTCTCTGTTTACATGTCTGATTCTATTTGTTTGCATGTCTGTGTTGGTGTTTGCAAGTCTAAGTATTTCTCTTTGTTGGTTTGTATATCTAAAGTGCCTGTCTTTCTCTATTTGCATGTCTGATTCTATTTGTTTGCATGTCTGGGTTGGTTTTTGTAAGTCCAAGTATTTGTCTTTGTTGGTTTTTATATCTAAAGTGCATGTCTTTCTCTGTTTACATGTCTGATTCTATTTGTTTGCATGTCTGGGTAGGTGTTTGCAAGTCCAATTATTTGTATTTGTTGGTTTGTATATCTAAAGTGCCTGTCTTTCTCTGTTTGCATGTCTGATTCTAATTTGTTTGCATGTCTGGGTTGGTGTTTGCAAGTCCAAGTATTTGTATTTGTTGGATTGTATATCTAAAGTGCCTGTCTTTCTCTGTTTGCAAGTCTGATTCTATTTGTTTGCATGTCTGGGTTGGTGTTTGCAAGTCCAAGTATTTGTTTTTGTTGGTTTGTATATATAAAGTGCCTGTCTTTCTCTATTTGCATGTCTGATTCTATTTGTTTGCATTTCTGGGTTGGTGTTTGCAAGTCCAAGTATTTGTCTTTGTTGGTTTGTATATCTAAAGTACCTGTCTTTCTCTGTTTGCAAGTCTGATTCTATTTGTTTACATGTCTGGGTTGGTGTTTGTAAGTCCAAGTATTTGTCTTTGTTGGTTTGTATATCTAAAGTGCCTGTCTTTCTCTGTTTGCATGTCAGATTCTATTTTTTTACATATCTGGGTTGGTGTCTGCAATTCCAAGTATTTGTATTTGTTGTTTTGTATATCTAAAGTGCCTGTATTTCTATGTTTGCATGTCTGATTCTACTTGTTTGTATGTCTGGGTTGGTGTTTGCAAGTCCAAGAATTTGTTGTTGTCGGCTTGTATATAGAAAGCAGCTATATGTCTCTGTTCAATATTCTTATTCTTTCGGTTGGCTTGTCTGGGATGATGTTTTCTAGAAAAAGTATGTGTGATTGTTTGGTTGTTTATTAAAATTACACGTTTTATACTGTTTTTTGTTATTATTCTATCTGTTAAAATATCTGTGTTGGTGTTTGCAAGCCCAAGAATTTGTCTTTGGTTTTTTGTATATCTAAAGTGACTGTCTTTCTATGTTTACATGTCTGATTCTATTTGTTTGCATGTCTGGGTTGGTGTTTGCAAGTCCAAGTATTTGTCTTTGTTGGTTTGTATATCTAAGGTGCATGTCTTTCTCTGTTTGCATGTCTGATTCTATTTGTTTGCATGTCTGGGTTGGTGTTTGCAAGTCCAAGTATTTGTCTTTGTTGGTTTTGTATATCTAAAGTGCCTGTCTTTCTCTGTTTGCATGTCTGATTCTATTTGTTTGCATGTCTGGGTTGGTGTTTGCAAGTCCAAGTATTTGTCTTTGTTGGTTTTGTATATCTAAAGTGCCTGTCTTTCTCTGTTTGCATGTCTGATTCTATTTGTTTGCATGTCTTGGTTGGTGCTTGCAAGTCCAAGTATTTGTCTTTGTTGGTTTGTATATCTAAAGTGCCTGTCTTTATCTGTTTGCATGTCTAATTCTATTTGTTTGCATGTCTTGGTTGGTGTTTGAAAGTCCAAGTATTTGTCTTTGTTGGTTTGTATATCTAAAGTGCCTGTCTTTCTCTGTTTACATGTCTGATTCTATTTGTTTGCAAGTCTGGGTTGGTGTTTGCAAGTCCAAGTATGTGTCTTTATTGGTTTGTATATCTAAAGTGCATATCTTTCTCTGTTTGCATGTCTGATTCTATTTGTTTGCATGTCTGGGTTGGTGTTTACAAGTCCAAGTATTTGTCTTCTTTGGTTTGTATATCTAAAGTGCCTGTCTTTCTCTGTTTGCATGTCTGATTCTATTGAGCCTCCCTCCCCAAAAGGCCTCCCAGCCCCCCTCCCCCCCAAGGGCCTCCGGGCCCCCAAGAGCCCCCTCTCTCCTATCCCCCTCCCTTTCCCACTACATAGAAATACAAAAACCATAGGTTAGATTAGGTTAGGTTAGGCTAGATTAAGCTAGATTAGGTTAGGTTAGGTTAAGTTAGGTTAGGTTAGCCTACGTACGCGAGCGTACGTAGGCTAACTAAATCTAACTTAACCTAACTTAATCTAACCTAACCTAATCTAACCTATGCTATTTGTATTTCTATGTAGTGAGAAAGGGAGCGGAATGGAGGGAGGGGGCTCTTTGGGGCCCGGGGGCCCTTGGAGGGCGCTTGGGGGCCCGGGGGCCTTTGGGGGAGGGGGGCTCAATAGAATCATACATGAAAACAGAGAAAGACAGGCACTTTAGATATACAAACCAACAAAGACAAATACTTGGACTTGCAAAAACCAACCCAGACATGCAAACAAATAGAATTAGACATGCAAACAGAGAAAGACACGTTTAAATATACAAACCAACAAAGACAAATACTTGGACTTGCAAACACCAACCCAGACATGCAAACAAATAGAATCAGACATGCCAACAGAGAAAGACAGGCACTTTAGATATACAAACCAACAAAGACAAATACTTGGACTTGCAAACACCAACCCAGACATGCAAACAAATAGAATCAGACATGCAAACAGAGAAAGACATGCACTTTAGATATACAAAACAAACAAAGACAAATACTTGGATTTGCCAAACACCAACCCAGATATGCAAACAAATAGAATCAGACATGCAAACAGAGAAAGACATGCACTTTAGACATACAAACCAGCAAAGACAAATACTTGGACTTGCAAACACCAACCCAGACATGCAAACAAATAGAATCAGACATGCAAACAGAGAAAGACAGGCACTTTAGATATATAAACCACCAAAGACAAATACCTGGACAAGCAAACATCAACCCAGACATGCAAACAAATAGAATCAGACATGCAAACAGAGAAAGACAGGCACTTTAGATATACAAACCAACAAATACAAATACTTGGACTTGCAAACACCATCCCAGACATGCAAACAAATAGAATCAGACATGCAAACAGAGAAAGACATGCAATTTAGATATACAAACCAACAAAGACAAATACTTGGACTTGTAAACCCCAACTCAGACATGCAAACAAATAGAATCAGACATGCAAACAGAGAGAGACAAGCACTTTAGATATACCTACCAACAAAGACAAATACTTGGACTTGCAAAGTCCAACCCAGACATGCAAACAAATAGAATCAGACATGCAAACAGAGAAAGATAGGCACTTTCGATATACAAACCAACAAAGACAAATACTTGGACTTTCTAACACCAGCACAGGAATGCAAAAAAATAGAATCAGAAACCCGAACAGAAAAAGACAGGCACTTTAGATATACAAACTAACAAAGACAAATACTTGGACTTGCAAATACCAGGCCAGACATGCAAACAAATAGAATCAGACATGCAAACAGAGAAAGACAGGCACTTTAGATATTTAAACCATCAAAGACAAATACTAGGACTTGCAAACATCAATCCAGACATGCAAACAAATAGAATCAGACACACAAACAGAGAAAGACAGACAATTTAGACATTCAAACCAACAAAGACAAATTCTTGGACTTGCAAACACCAGCACAGACATGCAAACAAATAGAATCAGACACACAAACAGAGAAAGACAGACAATTTAGACATTCAAACCAACAAAGACAAATTCTTGGACTTGCAAAGCACCAACCCAGACATGCAAACAAATTGAATCAGACATGCAAACAGAGAAAGACATGTACTTTAGATATACAAACCAACAAAGACAAATACTTGGACTTGTAAATACCAACCCTGACATGCAAACAAAAAGAATCTGACAAGCAAACAGAGAAAAATAGGCACTTTAGACATACAAACCAACGAAGACAAATACTTGGAATTGCAAACACCAACCCAGACATGCAAACAGAGAAAGAGATGCACTTTATATGTACTATCCAACACAGACAGTTACTTTGAGTAGGAAACACCAACCCAGACATACAAAAAGTTAGAATCGGTTATGCAAACAGATAACAACAGTCCATTGATATATACAAACCTAAAACGACAGATAATTGGACTTGCATAAACCTACCAATACGTTAAAAAAGAGATAATCAGACATCCAAAAAGATAACGAGAGGTACTTTAGATATACAAAACAACAAAGACAAATACTTGGACTTGCAAACACCAACCCAGAAATGCAAACAAATAGAATAAGCAATTCAAAGGTATAAATACAGGCACTTTAGATATACAACAAAACAAAGACAAATACTTGGACTTTCAAACAACAACCAAGACATGCAAACAAATAAAATCAGACATATAAACAGAGAAAGACAGACACTTTAGACATACAAACCAACAGAGACAAATACTTGGACTTGAAAACACCAACCCAGACATGAAAACAAATAGAATAAGACATTCAAACATAGAAAGACTGTCACTTTTGATATACAAACCAACAGAGACAAATACTTGGACTTGCAAACACCAACCCAGACATGCAAACAAATAGAATCACACATGTAAACAGAGAAAGACAGGCACTTTACAAAGCAACAAAGACAAATACTTGGACTTGCAAACACCAACCAAGACATGTAAACAAATAGAATCAGACATGCAAACAGAGAAAGACAGGCCTTTTAGATATACAAACCAACAAAGACAAATTCTTGGACTTCGAAACACCAACCCAGACATGCAAAAAAATTGATTCAAAAAGTATTTTAAAAAATGTGGAGCCCGGGGGCATTTGGGGGCTCGGGGGGTCCCGGGGGCCCTTTAGGGTTGGGGTAGGGGGGCCTTTGGGGTTGGGGTAGGGGACATCACAAAACTGTTCAAATGGAACTTGCGTATTATAATGACCACGGAGTTTCACCCTCAAATCATCTTCTAAATCATCTTCTAAAATCATCTCTTAAAATGCCTCAAACTGTTTCGCCCAAATCATCTTCTAAAGTGTCTCGAACTGTTTTGCCCAAATAATTCCCTAAACGTAATTTCTGCGTGTTCCTTTTGTTTTGGCATCCCTGAGCTGTCACATTTGAAATTCCTAGGAAACCCTTTCCGCGTTAATCTCTTCATCTCTAAGATGTTCCTAGCTATACTATTATGGTTTCGATAGAATATCATTTTAACCGACTCCCTGTTTGGTTTAGAAGGAGATGTAACCGACTCCCTGATTGGCTTATAAGGATATGTAATCGACTCCCTGATTGGCTTAGAAGGAGACACGTGATCCTGTTTCCCTTTATCGAATCAATTCATTCTCCCCACCGATTACGCAATCAATATCTTGGAAATCCTCTCCCCTCGAGTCAATCAATACACTTAGATGGATTCTATGCCCATATATGGACTCCCGTCACGAACTCATGATAGCTTTCTACTGATGGTGTGGTATCCTGGTAATTTTTCAGTAGCTTACCGATGAGTAAACGATTTATGAAACTGACTAAGGGGGTTGGGAGGGGGAGTTTACGGGAGGGGTTCTTGTAAACCTCCAGTTAAGGCTTCTGGATCATAACTATTACAATAGCATATGTCTCGTACTTCAGAGCTTTACCACTAAAGAATAGGCACCAAATGTGTTGTTTTGAGTGCTATATCGCACTTACGAATGTTGAAAAGCACATATACTTGAGTAGAAGTGCCCCTATTGACACTGTCCCTCACCCCTGCTGCCATCTACAATTTAGTCTAACTCTGTCAGTACACCAAATAAGGGCATAGAGTCCCTGGGGAGAACACGTGGTTGATGGGGTCAATGACCTAAATTTCCAAAGGTCGATGTTGTTGTTGTTGTAAGTGCACGCTCTCAGCGAATGTTAAGGTCGATTTATTTGTTGTTGTTGTTGTTTTTGGCACGCTCTCAGCGAATGTTATGAGTTTCCCAGAAATAGTATTTGTTGTTGTTGCTCGAGCCAAATGTTATGAGTTTCCCGGAAACAGTTAGATCACCTGTGCTGTCGACCACAATTCACCTATCGTGAATCAATAATTCCCCTTAGAAACAACAAATTAATTCCCCTTTCTTGACAGATCAATCAACCAATGACATCATCTGTCAGACTTTAAAAATTGTCGCCTAGAAACGATTCTCCAGGAATAGATCCAAGACATTAATGTCTTTGCCTCGGAAACAACTCTTTTGGTCGAACTCCAAAGGATATTAATAGCCAAAGGCCATGGAAACAATTCTCCAAGAAACATCTTAGCGATGAATTGTTTTAGCGCGGGAATCAGGTTTCTTATTAATTTGAAATGCATTAGCGCAGAGATGCCAAAAACAAAAGGAACACGCTGAATTACGTTTAGAGATTATTTGGGCGAAACTGTTTTAGACAGGTTATGGAACTATTTCGGCGAAACAGTTAGAGACATTTTAAAAGATGATTTTTGAAGAGATTTTAGAAGAGAATTTAATGGTGAAACTCTGTGGTCGTTATAATACACAAGTTTCATTTGAACAGTGTTGTGAGGTCCTCTAACCCAACCCCAAAGGGTTCCAATCCTCCTACCCCAACCCCGAAGGAAGCCCCCGGTCCTCAAAGGCCCCCCAAGCTCCCAAAGGGCCACCGGCGCCCCCAAAGGCCCACCCAGACCCCCAAAGGCCATCCCCGGGCCCCCCAAAGGCCCATCGAGCTCCCAAAGGACCAACGGGGTCCCAAAGGCCCTCCACCGGTCCCCAAATGTCCCCCAGGCCCCCAACTGCCCCCCGGACCCCCAAAGGCCCTCCCTGTGCCCCAAAGGCCCTCCCTGTGCCCCAAAGGCCCTCCCCCGGCCCCCAAAGGTCCCCCGGACCAGAGAAGCGCTGCCGGGATGCGCCGTGGGCCAGGAAAGCGCCGCAGGATGTGCCGCAGGGATGCGCCGCGGGTCAGGAAAACGCCGTAGGGGATGCGCCGCAGGGAGGCACCGCAGGAAAGCGCCGCAGGATGCGCCGCAGGGATGCGCCGCAAAAAAAAGTAAACTAAAAAGTAAAAAGTTCGAAATGTTATCCCCCAACCGCCCTCCTCAGACTCCCAAAGGCCCTCCCCCGGTCCCCAAAGGTCCCCCGGGCTCCCAAAAGGGCCAACCGGCCCCCAAGGGTCCCCCGGGCCCCCAAAGGTCCTCCCCCGGTCCCCACAGGTCCACTGGGCTCCCAAAAGACCACTCAATCCTCAAGGGCCCCCGGATCCCCAAACGCCCTCCCTGGGCCCCAAAGGTCCTCCCCCGGTCCCCATACATGCACACAAAAACTTACACACACACAAAAACTTACACACACACACAAAAACTTACACACACACACGAAAACTAACACACACACGCTAAAACTTACACACACACGCCAAAACTTACACACACACACACACAAAAACTTACACACACACACACACACAAAAACTTACACATGCACACGAAAACTTACATGCAGATAAAAAATTACATGAACACAAAAACTTACACACACACACACACACAAAACTTAAACACACACACACACAAAAAAAAACACACACAAGACAAAAATAACACACAAAAAAAAAATTACACAAAAAAACACAAAAAAAAAATAAAAAAAAAAAACAAAAAAAAATAACACACACAATAAAAATTACACACACACACACACACACACAAAACTTACACACACACACACTAAAACTCACACACACACACCAAAACTTACACACACAAAAACTTACACACACACACACACACACACGCACACACAAAAACTAATACAAACACACATACAAAAAACTTACACACACAAAAACTTACACACACACACACACACACAAACTTACACACACACACAAAAAACTTACAACAACACACAAAAGCATACACACAAAAAAACTTACACACACAAACACAAAAACATAGACCCACCCTCAAAAAATTACATTCACACAAAAAATTAAATTCACACAAAAACTTACACACACACAAAAACTTACACACACTCACAAAAAAATACGCACACACACAAAAACTTACACACACACACACACACACATTAAAACTTACACACACACGCCGAAAATAACACACACACTCAAAAAATTACACACACACACAAAAAAACTAACACACACGCACACACACAAAAACTGACACATGCACACTAAAACTTACATTCACACAAAAACTTACATTCACACAAAAAATAAAACACACAAACAAACAAAAAAAAAAGAAACTAACAAAAAATCTATATAACTCACAAACACGTAAAAAATTACACACACACACAAAATTACACACACACACACACACACACAAAAACTTACACATGAACACAAAAAAAACTCACACACACACGCACAAAAACTTACACACACACACACACACAAATACAAAACTTACACACGAAAACTTACACACACACGCCAAAACTTACACACACAAAAACTTACACACACACACACAGACAAAAACTTACACAAGCACACAAAAACTAACATGCACACAACAACTTAAAATCACACAAAAACTTACACACACACACAAAAACTTACACACACAAACACACTAAAACTCACACACACACGCCAAAACTTACACACGCACAAAAACTTGCACACACACACACACACAAACACAAAACTTACACACGAAAACTTACACACACACGCCAAAACTGACACACACAAAAACTAACACACACACACACACACAGAAACTTACACATGCACACGAAAACTTACATGCACACAAAAACTTAAATTCTGAAAAAAAATTACACACACACACACAAAACTAACACACACAAACACACTAAAACTCACACACACACACAAGAACATTCACACACAAAAAAAATTACACACACACACACACACACACAAAAACTAACACAAGAACACAAACAGAACTCACACACACACGCACAAAAACTTACACACACACCCACTCACAAAACTTACACACACACACACGAAAACTTACACACACACCCCAAAACTAACACACACAAAAACTCACACATTCACACTAAAACTGACACACACACACACGAAAACTAACACACACACTCCAAAACTTACACACACACACACACACACACAAACTTACACACACACACACACACACAAAAACTTACACATGCACACGAAAACTTACATGCACACAAAAACTTACATGCACACAAAAACTTACACACACACACACACACACAAAACTTACACACATACACACACACACGAAAACTCACACACACACACCAAAACTTACACACACAAAAAAACTTACACACACACACACACACACACAAAAAATTACACATTAAAACAAAAAAAACTCACACAAACAAACAAAAACACTTGCAAAAACACAAAAACAAAAATATAATACACACACACACACGAATTATTACACACACACGAAAAAAATAAAAAACACAGAAAATAAAAAACACACAACAAAACACAACCACACACACAAACTAAAACACACACACAAAAAAAAAAATTACACACACAAAAACTTACACACACACACACACACACAAACTTACACAAACACACAAAAACTTATACCCACACGCAATAACTTACACACACAAAAACTAACACAAACACACAAAAACTTATACCCACACTCAAAAACTTACATGCACACAAAAACTTACATGCACACAAAAACTTACACACACAAAAAAACTAACACACACGCAAAAAAACTTAAACACAAACACAAAAAGTTACACACACACACACTAAAACTTACACACACACTAAAAAACTTACACACACACACAAAAACTTACACACACACACACACACAAAAACTAACACAAGCACACGAAAACTTACATGCACACAAAAACTTATACACACACACACGAACACTGACACACACACGACAAAACTTACACACACAAAACCTTAGACACACAAAAACTTACACACACACACACACAAAAACTTACACACACACGCAAAAACTTAAACACACACACACAAAATATAACAAACACACAAACAAAAACACACACACACACACACAAAAAATAAAACACACACGCAAAAACATACACACACACACACACAAAAACTAAAACACACACACGAAAACAAACGCACAAACAAAACTAACAAACACGCACAAAAAATAACACACACACACACAAAAACTAACACACACACACACGCGAAAACTTAATCACACACACTAAAACATACACACACACACACACAAAAACTTACACACACACAAAAACTTACACACACACAAACACACACAAAAACTTACACAATCACAATAAAACTTACATGCACATAAAAACTTACACACACGCGCAAACTCTTACACGCACACACAAAAACTTACACGCACACACGAAAACTTACACACACACACACGAAAACTTACACACACACACTAAAACTTATACACACACACAAAAACTTACACACAAACACAAAAACACACACAAACACACACACACACAAACAAACTAAAAAAAAAACATACACAAACAAAAAAACAAAAAATACACACACACACAAACACACACAAACTTACAAAAACAAAAAAAAAATTACACACACACACAAAAGCTTAGACACAAAAAAACATACACACACACACACAAAAACTTAAACACACACGCAAAAACTTACATGCACACAAAAACTTACATGCACACAAAAACTTACAAACACACACACAAAAAATACACCCACGCACAAAAAATTACACACACACAAAAAAAAACTTACACACATAAAAACACTTACACACACACACACACACACACACAAAAACTTACACAAGCACATGAACACATAAAAGAACACAAACTAAAAAAAAAACACGAAAACTAACACACACACAATAAAAAAATTAAACACACACTAGATTAGACACACAAAAACTTACACACAAAAACTTACACCCACACGCAAAAACTTACACCCACACGCAAAAACTTACATGCACACAAAAACTTACATGTACACAAAAACTTACACACAAACTAAAACTTACACACACTCACAAAAACTTAAACACACACACAAAAACTTACAAAAAGACACTAAAACTTATTCACACACACACACAAACACACAAACACACACAAAACTTACACATGCAACCGAAAACTTACATACACATAAAAACTTACATGCACACAAAAAATTACACACACTCACAAAATCTAACATTCAAAAAAAAAAAATTAAACTCACAAACGAATAAATACACACACACACGAAAACTTAAACACACACACACAAAAACTAACACACCAACACATGAAAAATTACACACACACACACGAACAAATACATATGCACACTCCAAAAATTACACACACAAACAATATACCACAAACAAATAAACACAAACAATTACACATGCACACGAAAACTTACATGCACACAAAAACTTACATGCACACAAAAAAAAACACACACACACACACACACACTCACACTCTCACTCACAAAACTCACACAAAACTCACAAAACTCACACACACACACACACGAAAACTTACACACACATGAAAAAACTTACACACAACAAAAACTTACACACACACACACACACACACAAAAAAACTAACACATGCAAATGAAAACTTACAAGCACACAAAAACATACATGCACACAAAAACAAAAACACAAACACACACACACACACACTCACACACACACACACACACACGAAACTGACACACACAAGCCAAAACTTACACACACAAAAAAAAATACACACACACACACAAAAACTTACACATGAACACAACAAAAACTCACACACACACGCGAAAAAACTAACAAACACACACACACACACACACACAAAACTAACACACACACACACGAAAACTTACACACACACGCCAAAACTTACACACACAAAAACTTACATACACACACACACACACAACATACACACACACACACACACACAAAACTTACACACACACACAAACACACACAAACTTACAAACACACACAAAAAACTTACACACACACACAAAAGCTTAGACACACAAAAACTTACACACACACACAAAAGCTTAGACACACAAAAACTTACATGCACACAAAAACTTACATGCACACAAAAACTTACACACCCAGAAAAAATTACACAAACTCACAAAAAATAACAGACACACACACACACTTACACACACACAAAAACTTACCCACACACACACACACACACACTCACTAACAAAATCACACTAAAACTTACAAGCACACAAAAACTTACACACACACACACACACACGAAAACATACACACACACACACAAAAAAAATTACACACACAAAAGATTAGACACACAAAAACTAAAACACATACACACAAAAAATAACACCCACACTCAAAAACTTACATGCACACAAAAACTTATATGCACACAAAAACTTACACACACAAAAACTTACACACACTCACAAAAACTAACACGCACACACAAAAACTTACACACATACACACGAAAACTTACGCACACACACGAAAACTTACACACACACACGCCAAAACTTACACACACACACAAAAACTTACAAACTCACCATATCGCAGTTATATTGTCTTAATTTTTCAAATTTCATTTTGAATTTCTGTCGTGAAATGCAAGAGTTGGAATATTTCAGTAGTGACTTGTTGTGCTTTACCTTCTCAAAGTTACATTCTCTTGATTTTCGAAGTTCATTTTAAATTTCTGTCATGAAATACAAGAAGTGGAAAATTGGGGTCTTAGTCCACCAGCCTGAATGGTGGAAATCCACTAGCTCAGTATTGGGGTCCCAGTCCACCAGCCTGAACGGTGGAAATTCACTAGCTCAGAATTGGGGTCTTAGTCCACCAGCCTGAATGGTGGAAATCCACTAGCTCAATATTGAGGTGTCAGCATACCAGTATGAATGAAGGAAATTCCCTGGGGCAGTTCGGTTAGGTTAACTTATCCGTCGCGCGCAGGATAAGTTAAACTAACTTTTTCTGGTGAGTCTGGTTAGACTAGATTAAGGTTGGTTAGGTTAAGTTAGGTTAGGTTAGCCCATGTACGCTTCACTTAGGTTAGCTTAGGTTTGGTGAGAGACAGGCAAAAAGTTAGGTGTATGATTAGGTTAGGTTAGGTCAGATTAAATTAGGTTAGGTTAGTTAGGTTAGGCTAGGTTAGCCTACGTACGCGCGCGTACGTAGGCTAACCTAGCCTAACCTAACTTAACCTAACCTAATTTAATCTAACCTAACCTAACCTAATCATACACCTAACTTTTTGCCTGTCTCTCACCTAACCTAAGCTAACCTAAGTGAAGCGTACATGGGCTTACCTAACCTAACTTAACCTAACCTAACTTAATCTAGCCTAACCTAACCATACTTGCCGGAAAAGGTTAGGTTAACTTATCATGAGCGCTCATGATATGTTAACCTAACCTAACTTAAACAGTGAATTTCCACCATTCAGACTGGTGGACTGAGACCCCAATATTGAGCTAGTGGATTTTCACCATTCAGGCTGGTGGACTAAGACCCCAATTCTGAGCTAGTGAATTTCCACCGTTCAGGCTGGTGGACTGGGACCCCAATACTGAGCTAGTGGATTTCCACCATTCGGGCTGGTGGACTAAGACCCCAATTTTCCAACTCTTGCATTTCATGACAGAAATTCAAAATGAACTTCGAAAAATCAAGAGAATGTAACTGTAAGAAGGTAAAGCACAACAAGTCACTACTGAAATATTCCAACTCTTGCATTTCACGACAGAAATTGAAAATGAAATTTGAAAAATTAAGACAATGTAACTGTGATATGGTAAGTGTGTAAGTTTTTGTGTGTGTGTAAGTTTTGGCGTGTGTGTGTGCAAGTTTTCGTGTGTGTGAGTAAGTTTTCGTGTGTGTGTGTAAGTTTTTGTGTGTGCGTGTAATGGTTTGTGAGTGTGTGTAAGATTTTGTGTGTGTAAGTTTTTGTGTGAATGTAATTTTTTGTGTGAATGTAAGTTTTTGCGTGTGTGTGTAAGTTTTTGTGTGTGTGTGTGTGTAAGTTTTTGTGTGTCTAGGCTTTTGTGTGTGTAAGTTTTGACGTGTGTGTGTGTGTAAGTTTTCGTGTGTGTGTGTGTGTTTAAGTGTTTGTGTTCATGTTAGTGTTCATGTGCTTGTTTAAGTGTGTGTGTGTGTGTGTGTGTGTGTATGTTTTTGTGTGTGTGTATGTGTTTGTGTGTGTGTTTCAGTTTTTGTGTGTGTGTGTAAGTTTTTGTGTGTGTGTAAGTTTTTGTGTGCATGTATGTTTTTGTGTGCATGTAAGTTTTTGTGTGTCTAAGCTTTTGTGTGTGTGTGTAAGTTTTTGTGTGTCTAAGCTTTTGTGTGTGGGTGTAAGTTTTTGTGTGTGTTTGTATGTTTGTGTGTGTGTGTGTGTGGTTTTAAGTTTTTTTTGTGTGTGTGTGTAAGTGGTTGTGTGTGTGTGTGTGTGTAAGTTTGTGTGTTTGTAAGTTTTTGAGTGTGTGTTTGATTTATAGGGTGTGTTTGTGTAAGTTTTGTGTGTGTGTGTGTGTGTGTGTTTGTAAGTTTTTGTGCGTGTGTGTGTGAGTTTTTGTTGTGTTCATGTGTAAGTTTTTTGTGTGTGTGTGTAAGTTTTGTGTGTGTGCAAGTTTTGGTGTGTGTGTGTAAGTTTTCGTGTGTGTGTGTGTGTGTGTGTGTGTGTGTGTGTGTGTGTGTGTGTGTGTGTTAGTTTGTGTGTGCTTGTTAGTTTTTTTGTGGTTGTTTTTTTTGTTTTGGTTGTTTTTGTTTTTGTGTGTGTGTGTGTGTGTGTGTAATTTTTTGTGTGTGTGTGTGTATTTTTTTTCGTGTGTGTGTAAGTTTTGGAGTGTGTGTGTCAGTTTTGTCGTGTGTGTGTATGTTTTCATGTGTGTGTGTGTGTGTGTAAGTTTTTGTGTGTGTGTGTAAGTTTTTGTGAGTGTGTGTAATTTTTTTTTTTTTTGTTATTTTTTTTTTTCTTGTAAGTTTTTGTGTGAATGTAAGTTTTTGCGTGTGGGTCTAAGTTTTGTGTGTGTGTGTGTAAGTTTTTGTGTGTCTAAGCTTTTGTGTGTGGATGTAAGTTTTTTGTGTGTGTGTGTAAGTTTGTGTGTGTGTGTGTGTGTGTAAGTTTTTGTGTGTGTTATTTTTTTTGTGTGTGTATAAGTTTGTGTGTGTGTGTGTGTGTGTGTGTGTGTGTAAGTTTTTGTGTGTGTTAGTTTTGTCGTGTGTGTGTAAGTTTTAGTGTGTGTATGTGTAAGTTTTGTGTGCGTGTGTGTGTGTGTGTAAGTTTTTGTGTGTGTGTGTGTGTGAGTTTTTTTTGTGTTCATGTGTAAGTTTGTGTGTGTGTGTGTGTGTAAGTTTTTGTGTGTGTGTAAGTTTTTTAGTGTGTGTGTGAGTTTTAGTGTGTGTGTTTGTGTAAGTTTTGTGTGTGTGTGTAAGTTTTTGTGTGCATGTAAGTTTTTATCTGCATGTAAGTTTTCGTGTGCATGTGTTAGTTTTTGTGTGTGTGTAAGTTTTTGTGTGTGTGTGTGTTTAATTTTTGGCGTGTGTGTATAAGTTTTCGTGTGTGTGTGTAAGTTTTCGTGTGTGTGTGTAAGTTTTTGTGTGTGTGTGTAAGTTTTTGTGTGTGTGTAAGTTTTTGTGTGCATGTATGGGGACCGGGGGAGGACCTTTGGGGCCCAGGGAGGGCGTTTGGGGATCCGGGGCCCTTGAGGATTGAGTGGTCTTTTGGGAGCCCAGTGGACCTTTGGGGACCGGGGGAGGACCTTTGGGGGCCCGGGGGGCCCTTGGGGGCCGGTTGGCCCTTTTGGGAGCCCGGGGGACCTTTTAGGACCAGGGGAGGGCCTTTGGGGGTCTGAGGAGGGCGTTTGGGGGATAACATTTCGAAATTTTTACTTTTTAGTTTACTTTTTTTTGTGGCGCATTCCTGCGGCACTTTCCTGCGGCGCATTCCTGCGGCGCATCCCCTGCGGCGCTTTCCTGACCCATGGCGCATCCCTGCGGCACATACTGTGGCGCTGTTCTGGCCCACGGCGCATCCCAGGGGCACTTCTCTGGTTCAGGGGACCTTTGAGGACCGGGGGGAGGGCCTTTGGGGGCACAGGGAGGGCCTTTGGGGCACAGGGAGGGCCTTTGGGGGTCCGGGGGGCGGTTGGGGGCCTGGGGGACATTTGGGGACCGGTGGAGGGCCTTTGGGACCCCGTTGGTCCTTTGGGAGCTCGATGGGCCTTTGGGGGGCCCAGGGATGGCCTTTGGGGGTCTGGGTGGGCCTTGGGGGGCGCCGGTGGCCCTTTGGGAGCTTGGGGGGCCTTTGAGGACCGGGGGCTTCCTTCGGGGTTGGGGTAGGAGGATTGGAACCCTTTGGGGTTGGGTTAGAGGACCTCACAACACTGTTCAAATGAAACTTGTGTATTATAACGACCAAAGAGTTTCACCATTAAATTCTCTTCTAAAATCTCTTCAAAAATCATCTTTTAAAATGTCTCTAACTGTTTCGCCGAAAGTTCCATAACCTGTCTAAAACAGTTTCGCCCAAATAATCCCTAAACGTAATTCAGCGTGTTCCTTTTGTTTTTGGCATCTCTGCGCTAATGCATTTCAAATTAATAAGAAACCTGATTCCCGCGCTAAAACAATTCATCGCTAAGATGTTTCTTGGAGAATTGTTTCCATGGCCTTTGGCTATTAATATCCTTTGGAGTTCGACCAAAAGAGTTGTTTCCGAGGCAAAGACATTAATGTCTTGGATCTATTCCTGGAGAATCGTTTCTATGCGACAATTTTTAAAGTCTGACAGATGATGTCATTGGTTGATTGATCTGTCAAGAAAGGGGAATTAATTTGTTGTTTCTAAGGGGAATTATTGATTCACGATAGGTGAATTGTGGTCGACAGCACAGGTGTTCCAAATTCCGGGAAACTCATAACATTTGGCTCGAGCAACAACAACAAATACTGTTTCCGGGAAACTCATAACATTCGCTGAGAGCGTGCCAAAAACAACAACAACAACAAATAAATCGACCTTGACATTCGCTGAGAGCGTGCACTTACAACAACAACAACATCGACCTTTGGAAATTTAGGTCATTGACCCCATTAACCACGTGTTCTCCCCAGGGACTCTATGCCCTTATTTGGTGTACTGACAGAGTTAGACTAAATTGTAGATGGCAGCAGGGGTGAGGGACAGTGTCAATAGGTGACAGTGTCAGCAATCACTCTTATAAATTCTGATAGCCCAATAGCCCCAGCTTTTCCAATTGAGACACGGCACCAAAAGTGCCGCTTTTAGTGCCATTTGGAAGTTGCTGATAGTAGAATTTATATGAAGGACGTAGATATGAGCAATATCTTTTATATAAGCTATAAAAGATCTGTCTACAATGTTCTGGTAGCCTGCTAGTGCCACCCCTTGAGAAATTGCACAAAAAGTGCCATTTTAGTGCCGTATGGCAGTTGCAGACAGCGGAATCTACAAAACGCACGTAGATATAAGAAATAGCTTTTGAATGAGTCATTAAGCATCTCTCTATGATGTTCTGGTTGCCCACTAGGCCTGTTGAAAAAAAAAGAAATAAAACGGGAGACTGATCAGTGCTATCGATGCAAAAAAGTGATTTTCCTTATTGTTCCAGGAGGGGGGACTTTAATTTCCCTGTACAAGATTTTTGATCATTTTGGTTCCAATGGTATACTTTTCATTTTGATCTGAAGCCATTTTCGAGGGGTTTGAGGCTTTTTATCGAAATCACCCTAAATTTCTTTTCGCAATAAACTTTTACTTCTAAGACGAAAAGAAATAATTACTATTCCTGAGTCAGTGTCGAATGACAATTTTTTTCACTAGGCAGTTTTTTTCAACGTATGTTTTTAATTTGTGGTTACTATGGGCTGCGGTTCGCTCTTTACTAGGTTGCAGCTACAGCTGCAACCATGATATTCAGTTCCCGTCAAACCACTCTCCATCTGTGAAATGAGGGGTGGTTAATCTCTTTAGTCAACCGAGTTTTAAACATCTGTTCACACAATCATGAAGCCTCTAAATTAAATTATGTTTAAGATTTTTATTCTTTAATTGTTTACCCAATAAATTGAGAATATCATGTATAAAAGATTGAAAAATGTAAAACAAGGAAATATTGAACCCATCCCCCTTTCTTCAGTTTTTCCGGCAATTGAAAACAAAACCTTTACTACTTTACCATTATAACGAGAATCAGCGACAAACTAGAAATTTTTTTAAAGAAACAAAATATATCATCAAACAGTTCGTGGTAACGAACTGTAAGTAAGGAGCGACCCGGCTCAGTAGTAACCGAAACACTAAAAAACGAGATTTTGATACCAATAGACACATCAAAAGCATCAGATTTTTATGCTGATTTCAAATATATCTGATATATTTGATTTCAAGGTTTTAATTGAGCCATTAAACATCTAACTACGATGGTGTGGTAGCCTGCTAATGTTTCAGTAGCTTACCGAAGAGTAGACGATTTATGAATCTTACTAAGGGGGCTGGGAGGGGGAGTGTACGGGAGGGGTTATTTTAAACCTCCAGTTAAGGGTTCTGGATCACAACTATTACAATAGCACATGTCTTGTACTTCAGAGCTTTACCACTTAAGAAGTGGCACCAAAACTGTTATTTTGAGTGCTATATCGCACTTACGAATGATGAAATTGATAAAAAAAAAAAGCACGTATATGTGAGCAATAGCTTTCAAATGAGTCATTAAACATCACTCTTATAAATTCTGATAGCCCAATAGCCCCAGCTTTTCCAACTGAGACACGGCACCAAAAGTGTCGTTTACAGTGCCATTTGGAACTTGCTGATGGTAGAATTTATATGAAGGACGTAGATATGAGCAATATCTCTTATATGAGCTTTAAACGATCTGTTTACTATGTTCTGGTAGCCTGCTAGTGCAACCCCTTGAGAAATGGCACAAAAAGGGTCATTTTAGTGCCATTGGCACTTGCAGATGGCAGAATTTATAAAAAGCACGTAGATATGAGAAATAACTTTTGAACAAGCCATTAAGCATCTCTTATGATGTTCTGGTAGCCCACTAGGCCTGTTGAAAAAAAAAACAAAAAAAACGGGAGACAGATCAGTGCTACCAATGCAAAAAAGTGATTTTCCTTGTTGTTAGTATATACCAAGGTACCATTTTGCGCAGGCCCCCGTACCAAACAGTTTTTTCTGTTAGGTAAACAGGTCATTACACTCTTTGCCAGAGAATAACGCAATTTCAAAAGTTCAGCCGAACTTCAAAGTTCAGTGTCCTTTTTTAGTGATTAACCCAAACCACAGAGTATAACTTGATTGGTGATTAGGATTTGAATAAAAAAAAGGGTAATTAGTAATTGGAAAATTTCTTAATGCTTTTACAATCGGAGATGTTTGATTAACCTTTTGCAAAAAAAGGGGTAATGGGATATGCGAGTATTTGCAAAAAAGGGGTAATTAGTTAATGGAAATTTTTTTTAATGCTTTTACAATCGGAATTGTTTGATTAACCTTTGCAAAAAAAGAGGGTAATGGGATTTGCGATTTGGAGGAGATGGGATGATAGTGTACCGTATAATACGCAAGTGATGTTTTGGAGCGTATTGTCAATTTAACGAGAAATGACTGAAAAGTGTTTTGAGGGAGATGGGTTGCATGGAGGGTTGAGTTGCATGAGAGTTCAGTTAAAGGGGGGCGGGCACAGTTACACGGAGGTTTAGTTAAATGGGGTCGAATTACATGAGGGTTCAGTAGCACGAGGGTTCAGTTGCATGGGGGTTCAGTTGTACAGGGTTTCGGCTATACAGGGGTTCAGTTACATGGAGGGATTCAGTTGAACGGGGGGGGGAGATTTGCGATTTGGAGGAGATGGGATGCTAGGGTACTGTATAATACGCAAGTGATGTTTTGGAGCGTATTGTCAATTTAACGGGAAATGACTGAAAAGTGTTTTGAGGGAGAGGGGTTGCATGGAGGGTTGAGTTGCAGGAGATTTCAGGTAAAGGGGGGGGGGGGAGGGGGAGGGGGTACAGTTATACGGAGATTTAGTTAAACGGGGGCGAGTTGCATGAGGGTTCAGTAGCACGAGGATTCAATTGCATGGGGGGTTTAGTTGTACAGGGATTTCAGTTAAAGAATACCTCCTCGACATTAAACCTAAGGAAATTTATGTATTTGGAATCAGCGTATAAAGCCCAATCATTTTCATGTATCTATAATTATTAAAATTCTTTTTTTTAGAGTTATGGTTACTTTCGGACACACTCAAGAAGTGAAGTTAAAGCAGATAATGGGAAAGTGGAAGAGTTGTAGCCTAAAACAGCCATAATTGTAATTTCGGTTCATTTAGGGTTTCATTTATTTATCGATGCTGATTTGTGGCAGTTTCATGATTGGTAGATTATTTGATGTTATTTTTGCTAATTTTTTGTTTATCATATAAGGCTATTGCGTCTTTCTGAACTTTCTGTTGGAGGCGGGGGTAAGTATTTAGTTTAAATAATTCTAGGAGGAATTGAGTTTTGTGGATGGTGTTGAAAAATGTTACGTGTTGAATATTTGGGTAAACATACGGCTAAGAAACGCTTCACTATAAATAAGGATATTGTGTCTTTCTGAACTTTCTGTGCGAGGCAGGGATAACTATTTAGTTTAAATAATTCTAGGAGGAATTGAGTTTTGTGGCTGGTGTGGAAAAATGGTACTTGTTAAATATTCGGGTAAACATTCGACTATAAATAAGGCTATTGCGTCTTTCTGAACTTTCTGTTGGGGGGGGGGAGGGGGAGGGGGTACAGTTACACGGAGATTTAGTTAAACGGGGTCGAGTTGCATGAGGGTTCAGTAGCACGAGGGTTCAATTGCCGGGGGGGTTTAGTTGTACAGGGATTTCAGTTAAAGAATACCTCCTCGACATTAAACCTAAGGAAATTTATGTATTTGGAATCAGCGTATAAAGCCCAATCATTTTCATGTATCTATAATTATTAAAATTCTTTTTTTTAGAGTTATGGTTACTTTCGGACACACTCAAGAAGTGAAGTTAAAGCAGATAATGGGAAAGTGGAAGAGTTGTAGTCTAAAACAGCCATAATTGTAATTTCGGTTCATTTAGGGTTTCATTTATTTATCGATGCTGATTTGTGGCAGTTTCATGATTGGTAGATTATTTGATGTTATTTTTGCTAATTTTTTGTTTATCATATAAGGCTATTGTGTCTTTCTGAACTTTCTGTTGGAGGCAGGGATAACTATTTAGTTTAAATAATTCTAGGAGGAATTGAGTTTTGTGGATGGTGTTGAAAAATGGTACGTGTTGAATATTTGGGTAAACATACGGCTAAGAAACGCTTCACTATAAATAAGGCTATTGTGTCTTTCTGAACTTTCTGTGAGAGGCAGGGATAACTATTTAGTTTAAATAATTCTATGAGGAATTGAGTTTTGTGGCTGGTGTGTAAAAATGGTACTTGTTAAATATTCGGGTAAACATTCGACTATAAATAAGGCTATTGCGTCTTTCTGAACTTTCTCTTGGAGGCGGGGGTAAGTATTTAGTTTAAATAATTCTAGGAGGAATTGAGTTTTGTGGATGTTGTTGAAAAATGGTAAGTGTTGAATATTTGGGTAAACATACGGCTAAGAAACGCTTCACTATAAATAAGGCTATTGTGTCTTTCTGAACTTTCTGTGAGAGGCAGGGATAACTATTTAGTTTAAATAATTCTAGGAGGAATTGAGTTTTGTGGATGGTGTGGAAAAATGGTACTTGTTAAATATTCGGGTAAACATTCGACTATAAATAAGGCTATTGCGTCTTTCTGAACTTTCTGTTGGAGGCTGGTGTAATTATTTAGTTTAAATAATTCTAGGATGAATTGAGTTTTGTGGATGGTGTTGAAAAATGGTACGTGTTGAATATTTGGGTAAACATACGGCTAAGAAACGCTTCACTATAAATAAGGCTATTGTGTTTTTCCGAACTTTCTGTGCGAGGCAGCGATAACTATTTAGTTTAAATACTTCTAGGAGGATGAAGTATTTTTTTACTTAACAACTACATTAATAACTTCCAAGGTGATAGGACAGTATGACACAGAATTTATCAGTTACCGCGAGTTCAATAACCCCCCCCCCCCGCAATGACTTCCAAGGGTTTTATGACTCCTCCCCACAATGAATTCAGATGGTTTTAAGGCTCATCTCACTAGTCATAACTCCGTTCAACCTTGAGCGAAGGTATAAAAGTTTGATGAAGTATTTCTCTGCTTAACAACTACATTAATAGCCTTCAAGATGATAGGACTGTATGACACCGAATTTATCATTTTGAAAAAATCATATTTCGGTGTTATATTCGAATGTGCTTTTTTATTATTTTCTATGGATCTCGAAGAAATTGACTGTTATCATTGGTTAGTGAACTATAATCTGTTTGAGTATGATAAAAGCTTGTGGAGTACTACATTAAGTTATATAAACAGACTGGGATTCTACGATAGAGTGATTACACCACTTAATAATAATGGTCAGGAACTGAGAAATGTCCAGGAGGAAGTCAGTGAAATTTGCAGCTTTTTCGGAGTTGAAGCGCTCTACGTAAATGTCAATGTACCTACAGATAAAGTTTTAATTCAAAAGTGTGATCCTAGGATTCCAATTTTCAATCTAGAAGAGTTTAAGTGTCCTAAGTTTGAAGGGGGCTATCACCGTCCTAAAGACGAGGTTAGGTTCTTCGCACAGTGGATACCTAAGAACATACCTGATCGTGATAAATCCATAAGACATGTTAAAAACTATTCTATATCATGGGACCATCGTTTGTGGATGTTTAAGAGTGAACTCTAAGTGCTATTTTTATGTAAACATTTTTTGTTGTTTTTTTTTCTCAAAAAAAAAATCTGTTAATAAATTTAAGCAATAAATATCTTTAAGCTTAACCCCTTCTTTGTTCTTTAGAATAGTTCTATTGTAAGCAAGTAACAAACTCTTTCCTGAAGTCACCTCTTGGATACACAATGCCGAAACTTCATTTAAGAAACTATGAAAAAAATTGTAAGTAAGTAAGTAACAAATTCCTTCTTGAACTCACCTCTTGGATACACAATACAGAAATTTTCATTAAAGAAGTTATGAAAAAATTGTAAGTAAGTAGAAAATTCTTTCTTGAATTCACCTGCTGGATAAACAAAGACATTTCGTTCAATAAATTATGACAAAATTCTAAGTAAGTAACAAAATCCTTATTGTTTACATGACTTAGATACACGATGTAGAAATTTATTTCAAGAAATTATGAAAAAATTCTCAGTAAGTAACAATTTCTTTCTTGAAGTCATCTCGTGGATACACAATATACTGAAATTTCATTCAAGAAATTATGAAATTATTTGTAAGTAAGTAACAAACTCTTTATTGATTTCACCTCTTGAATAAACATTACAGATACTTCATTAGAGAAACTATGAAAAAATCGCAAGTAAGTAACTTTTTTTTTCTCTTTATCACAAACAATTTTCACTTAGCTAAACGATGTAGAAATTTAATTAAAGAAATTATTAAAAAAAAAAATTCTTAATAAGTAACAATTTCTTTCTTGAAGTCAACTCTTGGATATGCAATACGGAAATTTCATTCAATAAATTATTAAAAAATTGTAAGTAAGTAGCAAATTCTTTCTTGAATTCACCTGCTGGATAAACAAAGACATTTCGTTCAAGAAATTATGAAAAAATTCTAAGTAAGTAACAAATTCTTTATTGTTTACACGACTTAGATACACGATGTAGAAATTTAATTCATGAAATTATGAAAATATTCTCAGTAAGTGTTAAAACTATTTTGGATTTGTGTAAAGGATTTTTTCTATTTTTAAGAATAGTTTTTGTTGTTTAAGAACTATTTTCAATTTTCTTACAACTTTTTGTATTTCGCAAGAATTGTTTCTTCTTTGTAAGAATTATTTTTGGAATAAGTTTGAATTTTTTGTATGCTATAATAACTATTTGGGATGTTGTTAGAAAATTTAGTGTCTTGAAGCAAGTATTTGGTATTTTGCACCAAGTATTTTTTATTCTGTTAGAACTATTGTGGATTTGTGTAAAGTATTTTTGAATTTATTACGAAAAATTTTTGTTTTGTAAGAACTATTTTGGATTTCTTAAAACTTTTTGTATTTTTTAAGAATTATTTCTGTTTTGTAAGAACTGCTTTGGATTTTGTCTGAACTTTTATATTCTGTAAGAACTATTTTTAATGTTGTTAGAAATCTTTTGGTTTTTTAACAAGTATTTTGTATTTTGCAAGAACTATTTTTTATTCTGTTAGAACTATTTTGGATTTGTCTAAAGTATTTTTGTATTTTGTAAGAACTATTTCCAGATTTTTCTGAACTTTTTGTATTTTGTAAGAACTGTTTTCGATGTTTTCGAAATTTTTGCTATTTTTCAAAAGCATTTTATATTTTGTAGTAACTATATTTTATTCTTCTAAAACTATTTTGGATTCGTTTAAAATATTTTTTCTATTTTGTAAGAATAATTTTTTTTTTGTAAGAACTATTTTAGATTTTTTAGAAATTCTTGTATTTTGTAAGAATTATTTATGTTCAGTAAAAATTATTTTTAGAATATATTTTAACTTTTGTATTCAATTAGAACTATTTGGGATGTTGTTAGAATTTTCATATTTTGAAGCAAGTGTTTTGTATTATGTAGCAAATGTTTTTTAATCTGTGAACTATTTTTTTTTATTCTGTTAGAACTATTTTGGATTTGTCTAAAGTATTTTTGTATTTTGTAAGAACTATTTCTGGATTTAGATTTAGACGACAGACACAAAGAGACGAATCACTTGCCTTTCCTTGGCACCTTTCCAAACGAGCGGGGATTCCCCACTGATTCCTACACATTGCAAAAAAGTGACCAGCATGAAAACTCCACGTTTTCAACCAGACTGGTTTTTGACACGACACACAAACAGAGTCATAGTGAGAGAGATATCCAAAAAGTTGGGGTTAATCTAGGTTCACTTAGAGTGGCGCGCCACTCTAAGTGAACCTAGATTAACCCCAGCTTTTTGGATATCTCTCTCACTATGACTCTGGTTGTGTGTCGTGTCAAAAAAACAGTCTGGTTGAAATGGTGGAGTTTTAGTGCTGGTCACTTTTTTGAAATGTGTAGGAATCAGTGGGGACTCCCCGCTCGTTTGGAAAGGTGCCAAGGAAAGGCAAGTGAGTCGTCTCTTTGTGTCTGTCGTCTCTGTGTGTTTGTCCTCTCTCTGTTTGAGTGGACTCTGTGTATGTGTGTGTCTTCTCTGTGGATGTGTGCTCTCTGTGGGTGTTTAGTATCTGTGTGTGTGTGTGTTGTCTCCGTGTGTGTTTGTCTCCTCTCTCTGATGGTGTTGACTGTGTCTCTGTGGGTGTGTTGTATCTGTGTGTCTGTGATCTCTATGTGTTTGGGGTCTGGAGGTTTGTGTCGTATCTGTGTGTGTGTGTCTGTTCGTGTTTTTGGTGCCACACGTATCGTGTGTCTTATCTTTGTCTGTGTGTTATATATGTGTGTGTGTCGTCTCTTTTGCATTCATCTATATTTCATGTGTTTCGAGCTTGGTTGTATTCGACTCTGTGTGTGTGTGTGTCGTTTCTTGTTGGTTTGTCAAATAACTTCTGTTTTAGTAGAGGTTGTGTTTTCTAATATGTGTGTGTGTGTTGTGTGTGTGTGTTTGACGTCTCTGTTTGCGTGTCGTCTCTCTATGTGTGTCGTCTCTGTGTGTTTGTCGTCTCTGTGTGTATGTGTGGTGTCTCTGTTTAAGTCGTCACTTTGAGTGTGTCATCTCTATGTGTGTGTGTGTCGTCTCTGTGTGTGTGTGTGTGTGTGTGTGCTTGTCGTCTCTGTGTGTGTGTGTGTGTCATCTCTATGTGTCAGTCGTCACTTTGAGTGTGTCGTCTCTGTGTGTGTGTGTGTGTGTTGTGTGTCATCTCTGTGTGGATGTTGTCTCTGTGTGTGTGTGTGTGTGTGTGTGTGTGTGTGTGTGTGTGTGTGTGTGTGTGTGTGTGTGTGTGTGTGTGTGTGTGTGTGTGTGTGTGTGTGTGTGTGTGTGTGTGTGTGTGTGTGTGTGTGTGTGTGTGTGTGTGTGTGTGTGTGTGTGTGTGTGTGTGTGTGTGTGTGTGTGTGTGTGTGTGTGTGTGTGTGTGTGTGTGTGTGTGTGTGTGTGTGTGTGTGTGTGTGTGTGTGTGTGTGTGTGTGTGTGTGTGTGTGTGTGTGTGTGTGTGTGTGTGTGTGTGTGTGTGTGTGTGTCTCTATGAAACACTTGCTTCAAAATATGAAAATTCTAACAACATCCCAAATAGTTCTAATTGAATACAAAAGTTCAAACGTATTCTAAAAATTATTTCTACTGAACATAAATAATTCTTACAAAATACAAGAAGTTCTAAACAATCCAAAATAGTTCTTACAAAACAAAAATTATTCTTACAAAATAGAAAAAATATTTTAAACGAATCCAAAATAGTTCTAGCAGAATAAAAAATAGTTACTACAAAATATAAAATGCTTTTCAAAAATAGCAAAAATTTCAAAAACATCGAAAACAGTTCTTACAGAATACAAAAAGTTCAGAAAAATCCGGAAATAGTTCTTACAAAATACAAAAATACTTTAGACAAATCCAAAATAGTTCTAGCAGAATAAAAAAAAAATAGTTCACAGATTAAAAAACATTTGCTACATAATACAAAACACTTGCTTCAAAATATGAAAATTCTAACAACATCCCAAATAGTTCTAATTGAATACAAAAGTTCAAAAATATTCTAAAAATAATTTTTACTTAACATAAATAATTCTTACAAAATACAAGAAGTTCTAAAAAATCCAAAATAGTTCTTACAAAACAAAAATTATTCTTACAAAATAGAAAAAATATTTTAAACGAATCCAAAATAGTTCTAGCAGAATAAAATATAGTTACTACAAAATATTAAAATGCTTTTCAAAAATAAAAAAAATTTCGAAAACATCGAAAACAGTTCATACAGAATACAAAAAGTTCAGAAAAATCCGGAAATATTTCTTACAAAATACAAAAATACTTTAGACAAATCCAAAATAGTTCTAACAGAATAAAAAATAGTTCTTGCAAAATACAAAATACTTGTTACAAAACCAAAAGATTTCTAACAACATTAAAAATAGTTCTTACAGAATATAAAAGTTCAGAAAAAATCCAAAGCATTTCTTACAAAACAGAAATAATTCTTAAAAAATACAAAAAGTTTTAAGAAATCCAAAATAGTTCTTACAAAACAAAAATTATTCGTAATAAATACAAAAATACTTTACACAAATCCACAATAGTTCTAACAGAATATAAAAAATACTTGATGCAAAATACCAAATACTTGCTTCAAGACACTAAATTTTCTAACAACATCCCAAATAGTTATTATAGCATACAAAAAATTCAAACTTATTCCAAAAATAATTCTTACAAAGCAGAAACAATTCTTGCAAAATACAAAAAGTTGTAAGAAAATTGAAAATAGTTCTTAAACAACAAAAACTATTCTTAAAAATAGAAAAAATCCTTTACACAAATCCAAAATAGTTTTAACACTTACTGAGAATTTTTTCATAATTTCATGAATTAAATTTCTACATCGTGTATCTAAGTAGTGTAAACAATAAAGAATTTGTTACTTACTTAGAATTTTGTCATAATTTCTTGAACGAAATGTCTTTGTTTATCCAGCAGGTGAATTCAAGAAACAATTTGCTACTTACTTGCAATTTTTTCATAATTTCTTGAATGAAATTTCTGTATTGCATATCCAAGAGTTGACTTCAAGAAAGAAATTGTTACTTACTGAGAATTTTTTAATAATTTCTTGAATTAAATTTCTAAATCATTTAGCTAAGTGAAAATTGTTTGTGATAAAGAGAAAAAAAAGTTACTTACCTGCGATTTTTTCATAATTTCTTGAATGAAGTATCTGTACTGTATATCAAAGAGGTGAAATCAATAAAGAGTTTGTTACTTACTTACAAATATTTTCATAATTTCTTGAATGAAATTTCCGTATATTGTGTATCCACGAGATGACTTCAAGAAAGAAATTGTTACTTACTGAGAATTTTTTCATAATTTCTTGAAATAAATTTCTACATCGTGTATCTAAGTCATTTAAACAATAAAGAGTTTGTTACTTACTTAGAATTTTGTCATAATTTCTTGAACGAAATGTCTTTGTTTATCCAGCAGGTGAATTCAAGAAAGAATTTGCTACTTACTTACAATTTTTTCATAATTTCTTTAATGAAAATTTCTGTATTGTGTATCAAAGAGGTGAGTTCAAGAAGGAATTTGTTACTTACTTACTTACAATTTTTTTCATTGTTTCTTAAATGAAGTTTCTGCATTGTGTATCCAAGAGGTGACTTCAGGAAAGAGTTTGTTACTTGCTTACAATAGAACTATTCTAAAGAACAAAGAAGGGGTTAAGCTTAAAGATATTTATTGCTTAAATGTATTAACAGATTTTTTTTTTGAGAAAGAAAAAACAACAACAAATGTTTACATAAAAATAGCACTTAGACTTCACTCTTAAACATCCACAAACGATGGTCCCATGATATAGGATAGTTTTTAACATGTCTTATGGATTTATCCCGATCAGGTATGTTCTTAGGTATCCACTGTGTGAAGAACCTAACCTCGTCTTCAGGACGGTGATAGCCCCCTTCAAATTTAGGACACTTAAACTCTTCTAGATTGAAAAGTGGAATCCTACGGTCACACTTTTGAATTAAAACTTTATCTGTAGGTACATTGCCCTTTACGTAGAGCGCTTCAACTCCGAAAAAGCTGCAAATTTCACTGACTTCCTCCTGGACATTTCTCAGTTCCTGACCAGTATTATTAAGTGGTGTAATCACTCTCTCGTAGATTCCCAGTCTGTTTATATAACGTAATGTAGTACTCCACAAGCTTTTATCATACTCAAACAGATTATAGTTCACTAACCAATGATAACAGTCGATTTCTTCGAGATCCATAGACAATAATAAAAAATCACATTCGAATATAACACCGCAAGATGATTTTTTCAAACTGATAAATTCGGTGTCATACAGTCCTATCATCTTGGAGGCTATTAATGTAGTTGTTAAGCAGACAAATACTTCATCAAACTTTTATACCTTCGCTCAAGGTTGAACGGAGTTATGACTAGTGAGATCAGCCTTAAAACCATCTGAATTCATTGTGGGGAGGAGTCATAAAACCCTTGGAAGTCATTGCGGGGGGGGGAGGGGTATTGAACTCTCGGTAACTGATAAATTCTGTGTCATACTGTCCTATCACCTTGGAAGTTATTAATGTAGTTGTTAAGTAAAAAAATACTTCATCCTCCTAGAAGTATTTAAACTAAATAGTTATCGCTGCCTCGCACAGAAAGTTCGGAAAAACACGATAGCCTTATTTATAGTGAAGCGTTTCTTAGCCGTATGTTTACCCAAATATTCAACACGTACCATTTTTCAACACCATCCACAAAACTCAATTCCTCCTAGAATTATTTAAACTAAATACTTACCCCCACCTCCAACAGACAGTTCAGAAATACGCAATAGCCATATTTATAGTCGAATGTTTACCCAAATATTTCACAAGTACCATTTTTCCATACCAGCCAAAAAACTCAATTCCTCCTAGAATTATTTAAACTAAATAGCTATCCCTGCCTCGCACAGAAAGTTCAGAAAGACACAATAGCCTTATTTATAGTGAAGCGTCTCTTAGCCGTATGTTTACCCAAATATTCAACACTTACCATTTTTCAACACCATCCACAAAACTCAATTCCTCCTAGAATTATTTAAACTAAATACTTACCCCCGCCTCCAACAGAAAGTTCAGAAAGACGCAATAGCCATATTTATAGTCGAATGTTTACCCGAATATTTAACAAGTACCATTTTTCCACACCAGCCACAAAACTCAATTCCTCCTAGAATTATTTAAACTAAATAGTTATCCCTGCCTCGCACAGAAAGTTCAGAAAGACACAATATCCTTATTTATAGTGAAGCGTTTCTTAGCCGTATGTTTACCCAAATATTCAACACGTACCATTTTTCAACACCATCCACAAAACTCAATTCCTCCTAGAATTATTTAAACTAAATACTTACCCCCGCCTCCAACAGAAAGTTCAGAAAGACGCAATAGCCTTATATGATAAACAAAAAATTAGCAAAAATAACATCAAATAATCTACCAATCATGAAACTGCCACAAATCAGCATCGATAAATAAATGAAACCCTAAATGAACCGAAATTACAATTATGGCTGTTTTAGGCTACAACTCTTCCACTTTCCCATTATCTGCTTTAACTTCACTTCTTGAGTGTGTCCGAAAGTAACCATAACTCTAAAAAAAAGAATTTTAATAATTATAGATACATGAAAATGATTGGGCTTTATACGCTGATTCCAAATATATAAATTTCCTTAGGTTTAATGTCGAGGAGGTATTCTTTAACTGAAATCCCTGTACAACTAAACCCCCCATGCAATTGAACCCTCGTGCTACTGAACCCTCATGCAACTCGACCCCGTTTAACTAAATCTCCGTGTAACTGTACCCCCTCCCCCTCCCCCCCCCCCAACAGAAAGTTCAGAAAGACGCAATAGCCTTATTTATAGTCGAATGTTTACCCGAATATTTAACAAGTACCATTTTTCCACAACAGCCACAAAACTCAATTCATCCTAGAATTATTTAAACTAAATAGATATCACTGACTCTCACAGAAAGTTCAGAAATACACAATAGTCTTATTTATAGTGAAGCGTTTCTTAGCCGTATGTTTACCCAAATATTCAACACGTACCATTTTTCAACACCATCCACAAAACTCAATTCCTCCTAGAATTATTTAAACTAAATACTTACCCCCGCCTCCAACAGAAAGTTCAGAAAGACGCAATAGCCTTATATGATAAACAAAAAATTAGCAAAAATAACATCAAATAATCTACCAATCATGAAACTGCCACAAATCAGCATCGATAAATAAATGAAACCCTAAATGAACCGAAATTACAATTATGGCTGTTTTAGGCTACAACTCTTCCACTTTCCCATTATCTGCTTTAACTTCACTTCTTGAGTGTGTCCGAAAGTAACCATAACTCTAAAAAAAGAATTTTAATAATTATAGATACATGAAAATGATTGGGCTTTATACGCTGATTCCAAATACATAAATTTCCTTAGGTTTAATGTCGAGGAGGTATTCTTTAACTGAAATCCCTGTACAACTAAACCCCCCATGCAATTGAATCCTCGTGCTACTGAACCCTCATGCAACTCGACCCCGTTTAACTAAATCTCCGTGTAACTGTACCCCCTCCCCCTCCCCCCCCCTTTAACTGAAATCTCATGCAACTCAACCCTCCATACAACCCATCTCCCTCAAAACACTTTTCAGTCATTTCTCGTTAAATTGACAATACGCTCCAAAACATCACTTGCGTATTATACAGTACCCTATCATCCCCTCTCCTCCCCCTCGCAAATCTCCCCCCCCCCGTTCAACTGAATCCCTCCATGTAAGTGAACCCCTGTATAACCGAAACCCTGTACAACTGAACCCCCATGCAACTGAACCCTCGTGCTACTGAACCCTCATGCAATTCGACCCCTTTTAACTCAACCTCCGTGTAACTGTGCCCGCCCCCTTTAACTGAACTCTCATGCAACTCAACCCTCCATGCAACCCATCTCCCTCAAAACACTTTTCAGTCATTTCTCGTTAAATTGACAATACGCTCCAAAACATCACTTGTGTATTATACGGTACACTATCATCCCATCTCCTCCAAATCGCAAATCCCATTACCCTCTTTTTTTGCAAAGGTTAATCAAACAATTCCGATTGTAAAAGCATTAAAAAAAATTTCCATTAACTAATTACCCCTTTTTTGCAAATACTCGCATATCCCATTACCCCTTTTTTTTCAAAAGGTTAATCAAACATCTCCGATTGTAAAAGCATTAAGAAATTTTCCAATTACTAATTACCCTTTTTTTTTATTCAAATCCTAATCACCAATCAAGTTATACTCTGTGGTTTGGGTTTAACACTAAAAAAGGACACTGAACTTTGAAGTTACGCTGAACTTTTGAAATTGCGTTATTCTCTGGCAAAGAGTGTAATGACCTGTTTACCTAACAGAAAAAACTGTTTGGTACGGGGGCCTGCGCAAAATGGTACCTTGGTATATACTGTTGTTCCAGGAGGGAGACTGTAATTTCCCGTACAAGGTTTTTGATCATTCTGATTCCAATTATATACTTTTCATTTTGATCTGAAGCCATTTTCGAGGGGTTTGGTGCTTTTTATCGAAATCCCCATAAATTTCTTTTCGCAATAAACTTTTACTTTTATGACGAAAAGAAATAATAATTACTTTTCCCGAGTCAGTGTCAGATGAAATTTTTTTTTTTCACTAGCCAATTTTTTTCAACGTACGTTTTTTAACTTGTGGTTACTATGGACTGTGGTTTGCTCTTTACTAGGTTGCAGCTACCGCTGCAACCATGATCAGCATTTCTCGTCAAACCACTCTCCATCTGTGAAATGAGGGGTGGTAATCTCTTTAGTCAACCGAGTTTTAAAAATCTGTTCACACAATCATGAAGCCTCTGATTTAAATTGTGTTTAAATTTTTTATTCTGTAATTGTTGACCCAATAAATTGAGAATTAGTCCAGTAAAAGTGCGAAGAAAAGTGGGTCAACCCGGACAAAATTGCAACAAAAGGTTTTTTTACACCAAAACGTTCATAAAAAATCGCTGAACAACATATCCAAAATCCGCTAAAATTGACCTCCGGGAAAACCTTCTGGGGCTGCTTAAAAGGGGGTGGAAGGGGGCGACAAAATAGGTGTTTTTCATTTTTGACATTTAGGAAGCTTTTTTACACTAAAATGTTCAGAAAAAATCGCTGGACAACATACTCAAAATCCGCTAAAATCACCCGACGGAAAGGGGTGAAAAATCCGTTTGTCGTTTTTGTTATTTCGGTACGTTCGGAGACTCGATTCTGATATAAATCAACTCGCTGAAACCAAAAATGATATCACTTTTATTGTAACACTTCTCTAACTTATATTAAACTACAAAAATAATATTTTAATAGCTCCATTGCCAAAATAAAGGAAGTAGCTTTTCTTCCGAAGTTTTACAGAAAGATCAGATCAATGGACGCCTGAAATACTTCGAACAGCCTGCGAAAAGCAATACAGGAAAATCTCAAACTTAAGGGATCAGAGCAGTACATCACTCTTTTTTGCTTCGCTAGTCGTCGGGAACTTGGTTATCTGATGAGAATCAAACTTGTGAAAACTAGACTTTAGAAAAAGAGAGACTAAGCATAGACGCATATAAAGTCTGCTGACGCGGATGTCCTGATTGCAACCATATCCATTCATTGTGCAAGAACTCGGTTGACATGTCTCATCGGTAACGACACTGACCTCCTTATCCTTCTCCTCTATCATGTCACTGCCACCCACAAAGGCCTGTATTTCAGATCCAAGACGAAAGCTTCAAACGAAGATAAGCTATGTAATATTTGCTCCATCAAAGAAAAACTAAGGGACATGTGTGGTGCAATTCTATTTCTGCACGCGTTCCTAGGCTGTGACACCACTTTGAGATTACAAGGAATTGGTAAATCTGTCGGACTGTCATTGTACCGGTCCGATCCGTCTTTCCGTGAGGCCGCTAAGGTTTTTATGGACTCGAAGGCTACGAAAGACGAGCTCATTGTAGCTGGTGAGCAAGCTCTTTTAAGAATTTATAAAGGAAAGCCTGAAGAAACTCTCGTGTCCTTGAGACATCGTCTGTTCTTGGCCAAGCTCACTTCCTCTTCCGCATTTGTCTGCCCTGATCGAATGCCTCCCACACCCTCAGCTGCGAAGTTCCATTCTTTTTGCGTGTATTTGCAGGTAATGAAATGGAAGAGCGATGCTGCTGCGATGAAACCGGAGAACTGGGGATGGCGACTCTCTGCTGATAGTTACATTCCAGTAATGACGGAGAAGAAACCAGCTCCCTAAAGTCTTCTTCAAATTATCCGCTTCAAATACAAATCAGGTTGCGATACTGCCAGATGCACTTGCCGTAAGAATGGCATGCCCTGCTCACTTGCTTGCGGAGAGTGCATGGGAACAAGCTGTAATAACTCTGAACCAACATCTCTAGAAGAAGAAGAGTTTTAGTGTTTTGCAACAACGGTGGTTGTGCTCTTTTGTAGTGCTCATTAATGAAATGATGATTCTCAATATTATCTGATCTAAAAATGATGATTGTTAATGTTTTTGTTTTCCAACTGTAATAGAAGTCGATAATAAGAATGATTTTTCAAGTTTCTATGCGTCTATGCCTTTAGTTTCCCTTTTTCTGCAGTCTGGTCCTCACACGGTTGATTCTCATCGGATAACCAGGTTTCCAACAATTAGCGAAGCAACAAAGAGTGGGGTACTTCTCTGCTCCTTTAAATTGCCGTTCGAGATTTTCCTGTGTTGCTGTTTGAAATATTTCAGGCTTCCCATGATCTGATCTTTCTGACACTTCGGAAGAACAGCTATTTCCTTTATTTTTGCGATGGAGTTAATAAAATCTTATAGTTAAAGTTAAAGTCTTAAAATTAAAGTTATTAAAGTTTATAGTTTAATACAAGTTACAGACGTGTTACAATAAAAGTAACATCATTTTCGGTTTCAGAGAGTTGATTTATGCCAGAATCGAGTCCCTGAATGTACATAAATAACAAAAATCGAAAAAAACTATTTCACTCCTTTCACCCCCTTTAAGCAGCCCCAGAAGGTTTTCCCAGCGGCTGATTTTGGCGGATTTTGGATATGTTGTTCAGCGATTTTTTTTTGAATATTTAAGTGTAAAAAAAAGCTCCATAAATGTCAAAAATGGAAAAACCTTTTTTTTTGCCCCCTTCCAAACTCTTTAAGCAGCCCCAGAAGGTTTTCCCGGCGGGTGATTTTTGCGGATTTTGGATATATTGTTCAGCGATTTTTTCGGTGTACAAAAAATCGGTGTAGCGATTTTGGTGTACAAAAACCTTTTGTTGCAATATTGTCCCGGTCAAACCGTAGTTTTACTGGACTAAATATTGAGAATATCATGTATAAAAAATTGAAAAATGTAAAACAAAAAAATATTGAGCCCATCCCCCTTTCTTCAGTTATTCCGGCAATTGAAAACAAAACCTTTACCACTTTACCATTATAACGAGAATCAGCGACAAACTTGAATTTTGTTTAAAGAAAGTTTGTGGTAATTAAACAGTTTTCAAACTGCTTTCAAATATATAAATTTCAGCAAGTTTAGTCTTACTCATCAAAAGTTACGCGCCCGAGAGAATTTGCTTTATTTTCGAAAAAAGGGGCGAAACCCCCCTAATAGTCACAGAACTTTAATAAAAATCCCACCATCAGATTCAGCGTATCAGAGAACCACAGTAGAGGTTTCAAGCTCCTATCTGCAAAAATGTGGAATTTTGTATTTTTTGCCAGAAGAATGATGCCAGAAAGGGTGATCGTACCGACCCAGTGGTCCTAGAATATTGCAGGAGGGCTCATTCGAACGGAAATTAGAAGTTCTAGTGCCCTTTATAAAGTGACAAAAAATGGAGGGCAACTAGGCAACCTCCCAGGCTTATTTTTTCCCAAAGTCACTCGATCAAAATTTTGAGATAGCCATTTTGTTCAAAATGGTCGAAAAATATAATAGATATGTATTTGAGTATGATTAATCCCCCAAAGTCTCCAGGGATTGGCTGCAAGTTATTAAATTTGCCCAATGTTTACATATAGTATTGGTTATTGGGAAATATACAGACATTTTCAGGGGAATTTTTTCTGGTACGGGGGGGGGGGACTGTCAGATGTTACTTTGGAGGATCTTCCCATGGAGGTAGTTTTCATGGGGGGAAGGGACATTGCTATTAAGGGGGCACCGGACTTCCCAGCATTATTTAAAAAACGATCAGAAATTAAATAAAAAAAAAGTTTTTCAACTGAAAGTAAGGAGCACTTCAAAACTTAAAACGAACAGAAATTATTCCGTATATGATTGGGTTTGCCCCCTAGTCAATACCTCGCTAAATAAGAAAATGACAGGCAGCCGCAGTTGAATTGGGGCAGTTGAGGCTGTATGGGTCTTCTGTTTGGGTTATTGCAAAGCCGATCATTTTATCTAAGCTTGAGAGAAGGGGCGGGGTATATTCTTAATCTTAAAAAAATAAACATGACTTAAAACAAAAGACCGACCCTTGTTACCAAATACTCTGTACTGTAGTAACTGGAAATGCAAGCCTAAAAGCTTTTGAAAACATGCCATTTTTGAACCTTTGAATTCAAAATAATGATAAAATACACCGTAGGCAAAGAAACTTTTAAAACCAATTTTCTCTTTGTTTTTGACGTCTCACAATCTGCACTATCTGGAACATGAACGCTGTGTTCAAAATCAGTGTGAATGTAGAAGTTTAAGAATTTTTGCTATGGAAACTGCTGCTCTTTGTTCTGGAGGCCAGCTGACACAAGGACCACGTATACATTCACTTAAAAATTTGAATACAAATAGCAAGCATAATTCTACCTAAAAAACAGGTTTAAAAGCGGATCTACTGGATAGTATCAAAAGATTTCCCACTTCTGCAGTTTCGCCCTGGAATTTGATAAACCTTACAAAAAAAGTTGACAATTGTCCTCAAACGCCAAGTCCTTACTGCAAAAAATGACAACAGGGAAGTTCTATCTTTTCCAAATGCTACCTTTTACACTTTCTTGTGAAAATGTGCATTACATTTCAGTGAACTTTACTACATGACGCTTAGATAATGAGGGCAGTAGTGCTAGTGTCTGATAAAGTGCAATTTGCTACCAGTTACTAGACGTAAATTTCTAATTTCTTTACTTGATAGGTATGGATGTATTTGGTATGCTATAGTTTTTCACCGCTAATTTGGCTTTTGGTGATTTTTTGGTGATTAATCTCAAAAAAGGATTTTTTTTGCCTTAGGTGGCAACCCTATTTGCAGCTGAGTGTCGAGCACAATGTTGCCAACTGGACATATTTAGTATCCAAAGGACACGTTCCTATGAGCCTGGATACAATGACTTTACAGGGAAAACAAGGGACGCATTTTAGAAATTTGGGACATAAAACGAACACATTTTGTAAATTTATGACATAAAACAAAATATTTCCCTACCGGATATATATTTTTGTAAAAAAAAAACAATGACACTTTTCAGTAAAGTACCGCTAAAACTACTTATCTAGTACTAAATCTACTTATCTATTTACTTTCTAATAATTTTGTACACAGGAGATGTCGTAGAATCTTTGAAAATGCTTATTCGATCAAAAATTGAAAGTTCTAGTTCCCTTTTTAAAAGTCAAAAGTAATTGGATGGCTACCAGCCCCCCTCCCACGCTTAACATTTCTCCCAACACATCCAATCAAAATTTTGAGATAGCCATTTTGTTCAGCATAGTTTAAAGGTCCACTCATTAAGTATTTGTGGATGACAAGCCCCCCCCCCCAAAAGTACTCAGGATAAGGGTTATGAGCTATACTAGTTACATATTATTAACATATTGAAAGTTCTAGTGCCCTTTTTAAGAGTCAAGAATGATAGAAAGGCACTAGACCCCCACCCACGTTCTCTTTTCCCCAAATGTATATAGGCTACTAGAAAGTTTGATATAACCATTAAAAAAAATCTGAAGATCATACAACAAGACCTCTGGGGTTGAGACAATCCCCCATAGCTAGGGGGCAACGGTTATAAGTTATACCCCGGAAGCAAATAAGGCCTTAATGGAAGGGGTGGCCGTGTAAACTTTCGATGAGACTCATTTGATTGGAAATTAATAGTTCTAGTCCCTTTTTAGTAGATTCAAAAGTGATTGGAGAGTAAGCCCCCACCTTCGATGCTCTCTTTTCCTCAAATGCATCTGATTGAAATTGTGAGACAGCCATTTTGTTCAAAATAGTCCAAAGAACATATAAAAATCCAGAAATAAATTCAGAAGATATAAATCTTTATAATAATTAAAACTCAAAACAACCAGAAATAATACGCAGCGCAATACAACTGCTGAAGTAAAGAACAATGTGGGAACAATGTATTATTGATTTATTTTTATCTTGTTTTTTTTTTTTTTTCTGCCAAGGCACTTCGTATAGAAGGAATTGGCGTAAGCACTTCGAAAAGAGCTCATTCAATTGGAAATTGAAAGTTCTAGCACCCTTTGTAAGATTCAAAAGTGATTGGAGGACAACCCAACATTTTTGGCATCCTGGAATGTCGCTTTACTCCTGGATTGTGCCTTATAACAGTGGTTCTCAAACTGTGGTACGCATACCCTTGGGGGTACGCCAAAACTTTTAGGGGGTACGTAGCCGGCCAACAACAAAAAAATTAAACAACCCTTTTACTCTAGGACTGGCAATTTTATTTATATTTTAGCTATAGTTATCTTAGTAGCGGTAACAGAGAAGGGGTACTTAAAATGTTTTGTGGATTAAATGGGGTAGAGCGTCTAAATAAGTTTGAGAACCACTGCCTTATGACATACACAAGAAGTACTCTGATTGACAAAAAGCTACCAAAGGAAGTGAAAATGTTGACCATCATGCCGATCATGCCTGTCAAAAGGAATTCTTGTTGGAAGATAAGCCTTAAGCTCCAACAAGTAGTTTTTTACTGTTTCCATGGTTTTATGAGTTTTGTGCTTTCTCACTTAAACATTCCGTGTTAAAGATTTTTTTTAATATAATTTCATGTTAACTAGCCGCTTTGAAGAGGTTTAGAAAGTGTGTTTTGGTCAACAGCACAAGTGGTAAAAAAAAACTAGTTTCTGAGATAAGGTGGACATATTATGAACATATTATAAACAAAATATGGACACAATTTGGCTAAAAATTATACATTTTTGGATGCTCAGGGGAAATATTCATGGGTCAAAAAGTCGGCAACAACTACCTATTTGCATGTGAAGGTGTTTTTGTTTGAAAATTGAGTTCCTGGGTTTTCCTAAATTTGAAAGACGTATGTGGAGTGTTAATGTACAATTGGGGCCATTGAGAAAAAAACATGTTAAGAAAACAATTCTTACATCATAATAGGCAGAAAAATTGTAGTTAAAATATTCTGAGCCACTTCTTCTACTATACTCCACTCCAACCCCTAATGTAAAAGTATATTGCCCACATTATATATTTCCTATGTGTTTTCCCGTTTTTTGATTTGTCAGTGTTGATTCAATTTATAGGTATTAATTTGAAATAAGACTGATGCATGGCAAAATGCGTGGGAAATATATTATTTAGGCTGTATATTTCCACATTAGGAGGGGTCGGGGGTAAAAAAAAGGTGGAAGCGGCTTCAAAATGTGTTAACTACAGTTGTTCTGCACATTATGATGTAAGCACTGCTTTTTAAACATATTTCTTTCTCAATGGTACCAATTGTGCATTAATGTCATATATGGTTGTGCAAGTGCCGCTTAATCAACCTAAAGAATTTGATTTCAATTTTAGTGTCCTTGATGTTTATATCTGAAACCCAAGAGATTGGGCAAACTTACAGAACTTACTCCCGAGGAAACCTTCATATTAATGAAGGCCGTACCTTGCTTATCTGCATTTTCTCTTATTTTGTCGCCTCTAGAGTCACATATTTAGGTTTTTTGAAATTCTGAGCTAAAGTGGTCTGGGACCATGGGAGGATAAAGGGCAATGAAAGGGTTCTTGGATGTGCTTTTGTCGCTTTAAGGGTTCTTCATATCGGAATTCGTGATGGAACAGCCCTTCTCTCATCCTTTTACGATTATCCATTGTATATGACAAGACCTGATGAAAAAATAAGGCAATAACAATGGCACATGAGAGGCACATCACTCTTTACTAAATTACTATTAGCACGTTGACTACAAAAGAGAAATGGCAAAGTGAAAAAGTAACTTCGGAGATTTGAAAAATACTAAATAAGTAGCATTTTCGGTACTCTTCTACTAAATGGACTCTTTTATATACGGCAATGCATACCAGTCACAAAATAGACTGAAACGCGTGATGAAAACAGGTTTACAATGCATTCTGGAATATAAACAAAGGAAAGAACTGTATTTAAATTGTTTTTTTTTGGGGTTTATTGGGGAAAAGAGTTGCCTAGGTCAGGTTAGGTTAAGTACTTAATATACGCTATGCTTTCCCCCCTCCCCCCTAATGTGCAAATATATAGCCCAAATTTGTTTCTAAACTATTATATATTCATCCTATTTTATTTCATTTCATTAGCATTAACCAAACTAGCACTATATAAATGAGTCCGTTTAATAAGAGTACCGCATTTTCATTCTCGTATTTTTAATATAACTGAACCTTTTTGCCATAATTGCAGCCCCAAGTTTGAATTTGAATCTAGTTTACAATTATCCATACCAAACAGAGGATTTAAAATAACATTTGTCTTCGAACTCCAGATCCTGACTTGAATCTATTCTAATTGTATTTTCTCACCTTTAACTGAAACCCTCTCCGAATTGCATTTTGGGATCCATAACCTAACCTGCATCGCCCAATTCCAGGCACACGCAACGCAGATTTGCCTTCTAGCATGTCCCTAGTTAAAACTTCAAAATGTTTATGTTCTCAATACAATTGGTCTTTTTTCTGCTTTTTTCGGAATTCCCCTTCCCCTGGAATCAAACTCCTATGTCTGCCTTGCCTATGATGTGGACCTCCCCCACAACACTTAACACGCAGATGCAACTACCTTCACTTTTGCTCCTCTACGGGGCATTAATCCAAGCGCTCCTTTGTATATACAAAACTTTCATACTCCATAATCATTCAATAGTCAAAACTTCTAGATACTGAAGATTTCAGTGTCGTGTGAAGCTGAGTTTCATTATCTTCGTTGCCCTTTTTTGCATACCTGCTCTACTACAACTTGACGTCCAAGAAGCATACTATTTATAAAAGATAATATTCAGTTTTCGATCCAAACGGGTTATCTACTACCCATGCCAGTTTCATAAGCAGGAAAAGCCAGGTATCACCAGAGTAATGTGAGCCTTGACAAAAATTACTTAAAAAAATTACCTATACAGAAATATGTCTCTTTTCTAGTTTGTACCTGAAAGCTTGTCTATCCAAAACCAAAAGACATTACGCATCAATTTTGAGCAGAACGTAGCGGCCAGGGACAAGCTCCTTATAGTTGAAAATTAAATAAAAAAAACAAGTTTTTTTAACTGAAAGTAAGGAACGACGTTAAAACTTAAAACGAACAGAAATTATTCCGTATATGAAGGGGGCTGTCCCCTCCTCAACGCCTCGCTCTTTACGCTAAAGTTTTTTTATTGTTTAAAAAAATAGAGTTGTGAGAAAGTCAAACTTTAGCGTAAAGAGCGAGGCGTTGAGGAGGGGACAGCCCCTTCATATACGGAATAATTTCTGTTCGTTTTAAGTTTTAACGTCGTTCCTTACTTTCAGTTAAAAAACTTGTTTTTTTTATTTAATTTTTGAACGTTTTTGAATTAATGCAGGTTTTGATTTTGGCTCACCGTACATGAATAATTAAAACAAAATTTGCATATTATATTTGGTTAAATGGCTTTCTCGAAACTTGTTTAATTTTATTTACGAGCGTTTTTATTAGTAATAAATATACGTAACTTAGAATTAACTTACGTAACGAACTTCTATATTCATAAATTTTTAACACGTATATTAGAGGGTTCGCCCCCTAGTCAATACCCTGCTCTTTAAACTATGTTCGAATTTTTTCCAGTTCTTTAAAAAATACCTATTAATCACAATCAGTTGATCATTTGAAAAACTTGTTTTTTTTTATTTAATTCCTGATGTTTTTCTTTAATAATGCTGGGAAATCCGGCGCCCCCTTCATAGCAATGTCCCTTCCACCATGAAAACTTCCTTCATGGAAAGATCCTTCCATATATCCCCCGACACTCTCCTTCCACCTCCAAAAATAAACAAACAACACATAAAAATGAATAAAGAAAAAAAAAAAAACAAACTAAAATGTAAACTTTTTTAAATTTAAAAAAAATAATAACAAAACAACTGGCGTGTTGGGTATCAATTCATCCTAAAAGACATTTTTATCATATTTTCGACCATACTGAACAAAATGGTTATTTTAAAATTTTGATCGGGTGACTTTGGGAAAAAATTGAGCGTGGGAGGGGGCCTAGTTGCCCTCCATTTTTTTTTATCACTTAAAAAGGGCACTAGAACTTTTAATTTCCGCTCCAATGAGCCCTCCCACGATATTCTAGGACCACTGGGTCGATACGATCACCCCTGGGAAAAAAAAAAAAAAAACAAACAAACAAACAAACAAACAAATAAACACGCATCCGTGATATTTCTTCTGGCAAAAAATGTAAAATTCTACATTTTTGTAGATAGGAGCTTAAAACCACTACAATAGGGTTTTCTAATACGCTGAATATGCTGGTGTGATTTTCATGAAGTTTCTATAATTTTTAGGGGATCTATCCCCCTTTTTTCGAAAATCAGCCAAATTTTCTCAGGCACGTAACTTTTGATGGGTTAGATTAAACTTAATGAAACTTATATATTTGAAATCAGAATTAAAATCTGATTCTTTTGATGTATCTATTGGTATCAAAATCCCGTTTTTTAGAGTTTCGGTTACCATTGAGCCGGGTCGCTCCTTACTTACAGTTCGTTACCACGAACTGTTTGATTAACTAAACGAAAAACAAAAAGTTTTTTCAGCTGCAAATAAGGAGCAACATTAAAACTTACAACAAACTGAAGTTCTTCTGTATACGAGGGGCGCTGCCCCTTCCTCAGCCCGTACTCTTTACGTTAAAGTCTTAAAGTTCTTTAGAAATACTCCTCATTCAAAATAAACAACCCTTGTATTTGAGTAGTCTTTCTTAAAGAACCAGGAAGAAAGTCAAACTTTAGCGTAAAGAATGAGGGTTGAGGAAGGGGTAGCTCCCCTCATGTACCGAATAACTTCTGTTCGTTTTAAGTCTTAATGTTGCTTTTTACGTCCAGTTAAAAAACTAGTTTTTCAATTTAATTTCTGATCGTTTTTTAAATCTTGCTTGGAAGTCCCTAACCACCCCCCGTGTAAAATTATCTGTCTAAAATCCCCTCCCCGCCGAAAAACTCCTTCTCATGGAAAATTTTCCCAATGGAAAATCCCCCGAAGAAAATTCCCCTCAAAATATCCCTGTACATTTCCCAGAAACAAATACTATGCGTGAATCATATGGCCGAATTGCAGCCCTTTACCCGGTTATGGAGACTCATGTCATCACCGAATGCACAGTTGTTTTTATACCTTTCAACTATGCAGAATCAAATGGCTATCTTAAAATTTTATCAGAAGCCTTTATGGAAAAAGGGGCATGGGAGGGGGGCTGGTTGCCCTCAAATTCACATTAAACTTAAGGAATTTTATATATTTAGGATAAGCATAAAAAGGAAATTCTTTTGATGTGTCTATTGTTATAAAAATTCAGTTTTTAAAAGTCTTGGTTACTTTTGGGTCGAATTGCTTCTTACTTACATTTTGTTACCACAAACTGTTTGATTAAATAAAAATCTGAATAAATGCTTTGTGTATTAAATAAGTACTTAAATAAATACTTTGTGCAAACAATGGGCAAATTACATAACTTACAGACCTCCCCTTTGTAAAATTTTCCCTGGAAAAATTTTCCGGGAAGAACTTCCCCCATTGGAAATTTTTCCCGTTGGGAATCTCCCCCTCCCCCGCAAAAAAATTCCCCTTGAAAAATTTACGTATGTTTCCCAATAAGAATACTGGCCTTTTTAATCAATAGCCCAAATACTACTATTTTTAAACAATGGACAAATTGCATAACTTACAGTATTTCCCCCAGGGGCTTGATGGGTCATACCATCCCCATAGCCATAGCTTTTGGACCTTTCAACTATGCTGAATAAAATGGCAATCCAAAAATTTTAATCGGATGACAATAAGGATTTGCCCTCCAATGTTTTGATAACTTAAAAGGCATTAGAACTTTTAATTTCGGTTCAAATGAGCCCTCTTTCAATCACCTAGGACCAGTGGTTCGATACAATCACCCCTGACAAAAAAATAAACACCCATCCATGCTCTTTCTTCTGGCAAAAAAAAGCGAAAAATTTTCCAGAACACAAAAAAAGCGAAATTCAAAATGAGCTTTGAAAAATCAAGAGAATGTAACTGTGACAAGGTAAACCACGACAAAACACTACTGAAATATTCCAACTCTTGCATTTCAACGAAAGAAATCCAAAATGATCTTTGAAAAATCAAGAGAATGTAGCCGTAACAAGGTAAAGCACAACAAAACACTACTGAAATATTCCAACTCTTGCATTTCAATGAAAAAAAACCAAAAATGAACTTTGAAAAATCAAGAGAATATAACTCTGACAGGGTAAACCAAGATAAAACACTACTGAAATATTCCAAATCTTGTATTTCAATGAAAGAAATCCAAAATGAACTTTGAAAAACCAAGAGAATGAAACTGTGAAACGATAAACCACGACAAAACACTACTGAAATATTCCAACTCTTGCATTTCAACGAAAGAAATTCAAAATGAACTTTGAAAAATCAAGAGAATGTAACTGTGACACGTTAAACCACGACAAAAACACTACTGAAATATTCCAACTCTTGCATTTCAACGAAAGAAATTCAAAATCAACTTTGAAAAATCAAGAGAATGTATCTGTGACAAGGTAAACCGTGACAAAACACTACTGAGATATTCCAACTCTTGCATTTCAACGAAAGAAATTCAAAATGAACTTTGAAAAATCAAGAGAATGTAAATATGACAGGGTAAACCACGATAAAACACTACTGAAGTATTCCAACTCTTGCATTTCAACGAAAGAAATCCAAAATAAACTTTGAAAAACCAAGAGAATGTAACTGTGAAACGGTAAACCACGACAGAACACTACTGAAATATTCCAACTCTTGCATTTCAACGAAAGAAATTCAAAATAACCTTTGAAAAATTAAGAGAATGTAACTGTGACAAGGTAAACCACGACAAAACACTACTGAAATATTCCAACTCTTGCATTTCAATGAAAGAAATCCAAAATGAACTTTGGAAAATCAAGAGAATGTAACTCTGAAAAGGTAAACCACAACAAAACACTATTGAAATATTCCAACTCTTGCATTTCAACGAAAGAAATTCAAAATGAGCTTTGAAAAATCACGAGAATGTAACTGTGACAAGGTAAACCAGAACAAAACACTAATGGTGGGAAGGGGAGCCAAAAAGTTGGGGGATGGGGCCCTTCTCTGTCTCAAATGCGCAAATAAAAAAGTATTAAAAAATGGGGGGCAAAAAAGTTGGGGGGCCCTTTGGGGCACTGGGGGCCTGGGGGGCTCTTTGCGGTCCCAGGGCCCTTTTGGGGCCCGGAGGGCATTTGAGGGTCCGGGGTCATTTGGAGGCCCGGGGTTCCCTTTGGGGTTGGGGGGGGGGTTGGGGTGGGGCTCTTTGGGGTATGGGGACCTCACAACATTGTACAAATGGAACTTGTGTATTATAACGACCATAGAGTTTCACCCTAAATCATCTTCTAAAATGACTCAAACGGTTTCACCAAAATAATCCCCTAAAAGTAATTTCTGCGTGTTCCTTTTGTTTTGGCATCCCTGCGCTGTCACATTTAAATCAAAATTTGCGTGAGAGGGGCGTTAGTCGCTATTCAATCACTTTCAACTATTAAGAAAGGCACTAGAGTAGTAAGGGCATAGGGAATATCAACCCTACAAGAAAACATACGCCTGAGGCAGTGCAGTTTGACGAGCACATTGCAAGAATCGACCAATTCTTTTATGTTATATACCTATAAAGTGATCAACCACGTTTTGAAAGTATAAATGAGATTGTATAACATTTTTTTTAACCAAAAACTAGAAATTGTCAAATTGCGCATTTAGGAATGATTTTGTAGGAAAAGCTGTCTATCACCCATGCATTATCCACTGTTACATTTCTTTGAAGTATTTGCTATCAGACTGATTTCTGATTTTTTGGATAATTGCCTTTAGTCAAAACTAGTTTGTTTCGAATGTGTCACTAGATAGTATTTGTGAATTGGATCGTATGAAGGTGGAGAAAAAAAGGGCATAGCATTTGCGAATTGGACTATACGAACGATATTAATTGAATAATAGGGAAAAAAACCGAGCTAGATAGTACTTGCGAATTGGATCGTATGAAGGTGGAGAAAAAAGGGTTAAACTGATTATTGGACAATTGCCTTTAGCCAAGACTAGTTTGTTAGGAATATGTCGCTGCTAAAGCTAACTCCAATTGAAAAAAAGGGTATAGCATTTGCGAATTGGACTATACGAACGATATTAATTGAATAATAGGGAAAAAAACAGGGCTAGATAGTATTTGCTAGTTGGATCGTATGAAGGTGTAGGAAAAAGGGTTAAACTGATTATTGGACAATTGCCATTAGTCAAGACTAGTTTGTTGGGAATGTGTCGCTGCTAAAGCTAACTCTAAATGCAAAAAAAGGTATAGCATTTGCGAATTGGTGATTATCATTTAAGGTAATCCCTCGTTGTTGTTAACTCATAGCTTTTTTATTATAAATTTGGAACAATATCAATCTATGGAAATGGTTAACGATGATAAAATGCTCTTATGACTTGACCTAGCTTTACTTCTTCGATGTGTTCTGTATAATACACAAGTGGTGTTTGAACAGTGTTGTCAATTTAAAATAGAGTATTACGTTATAGTATACTAAAAAGTTGATACTAAGAGAGATATAGATGGCAAAAAAAAGAATTTTAATAATGGAATTCAGAACAAACCTTAGAAATCCTTGCAAATCAAGTAGTAAGGTGTATGTGAGTACGAACCATCAAGGATAATAAGCATTATTTTTTTTTACGTATCTTAAAATGGCGTAAAATATGCTTACGGCTCTAAGAATTGTACTCTATGCTTGCTCAGAGACACAATGCGGCTTTCCCACTGGTACTTTATGGCGGGTTATCGACACTATCTAGTTTACTGCATGTATTAAATCAGTATTTTTTACGCAGTGGAACGATAAACACATAAGTCATATCTGTAAAAAAAGTGAAGATGGAGAATTTTAATAAAGTGTGTTCACATGACAATGTTATTGTAGCATTGAACGACGACAAGGAGAAGTATTTAAACTATGAAACAAGTACAAGTGGTAGCACAATTGGAAATGTATGCATGCATTGTCATGACAGTAAGGAATTAAATTTCTTTGGAGTACCGAAAAAAATCAACTCTTATGTTGGTGGATATGCAAGATTGAGATCTCCAGAAATGATTACACTCAAAGAGAATGCCAACATAAAAATAATCATTGGTGAAAGAGGACAACTCCTTGCTACTGTTGCAGGTAACATATTACATACTGATACATCGTATCGTCAGCTTTCGGGTATTAGCATTCAACGGAAAATCAAAAAAGGAAGGCCTACTCTTCTACTAGTATCATAAACCATATCTTGTCTACGTGCCGAAACTGTTACCTGTGTAAAAATAATGTGATAAAAGACAGTGAAATTGCCAGAAAAATAAAAAGGGCATTGGCAAAAAATATCACTATGGAGTATAAAGATGAATCGATGAAAAACAAAGTACCAGAAAACGTTACTGCCATTGATCAAACAGTCAATGAACCAAATAATACCAAAGACAAAACGTATATTGAGCCTATCAATCACACACCAGTAAAAATTGTGCATGACTCAAAATCGAATGATGATTATTCTGATGATTACGAACTAACAGAAGACATTAGCTACAGTATCAAGAGAGAACATTGTAAAATATTTTATGAGACATATTCAAAATATCCAAAATTGATCATTGTTATTAATAATGTATCATAATATATTTTTGCATTAATATTCTACATAGCATTATTTCATTAAAAATATATTATACATTACATTGTTATGTTTTTATTATTTTTAGAGTAAGCTAGCATATCAAACGTTTAGAATGTCTATTAAAATATCGGAGATGTAAGAAAAGGAATTTACATACATCTTTTGTCAGACACATGGGATAACATTGACAAAATCTAGGTATCAGAATGAATAAATTCATTATTAACATCAGTTCAAGTTCAATGGGTTTATTAACAAATAAAAATAATAAATCACACATAATCAAAATACTCAGTCCATTCCCGGACGCCGAGAACCAAAATCATTACAATTTAACATAATACGCAGAATGGTCACCGCTCCTAATCTCAGACACAACCATACCCCTCATTTACCAAATAACTAAAACTATTACCTTCCCGTTCCTTACCCTCAGGGGAAACCACCCCGTCATATTTAAAAATCATACTATTATAATTTAAATTTACTGCTTACATTTAATTCTATTTTTTTTTATTAACTATTCTTTTGTAAAGCTATTAAATGATTTTTTACTCTTTTTTTAAATGATGCGAGGGAGTTCCTACCTCTCAGCTCTTCTGGGATCAGGTTCCATATCTTTGCACAAGCTACGTTAGGAGCGAAATCTGATCATACGGTCGGGGTGAGGGGTATTTGCAGGTTTGATGATGATCGGGTATGCAAATTATGCTGGTCTGAAATAGGTCGAAATAATCTTTTAAACGCAGATGGCAGGTCTCCAGCTAAAAACTTGAAGACAAAGGTCAAGCATGATAATTGATGCAGGGACCCTAATGACAAGTAATCTTCATTTTTTCCAATTAATATCAGGCATCGTTGATGAATCTAATTCAGTTTTCGCAGGTGGGATTTAAAAGTTGATTGCTAGATCATTGCACAATACCGTAAATGGGGTTTTATAAGAGCGTTGTACAGGAGGACCAGCGTTTTCTGTGGCACAGCGCTTTTCAGTTTTTTTTTATTCCAAAATTCCGGGATAGCTTCAACTCTACTGCTTGAATATGATGCACGAATGATAGGTTCTCATCGAGGAGGATTCCTAGGTATTATGCAAAATTCTTTTCTGGCTGACTAATCACACCTCTGGATGTCCGGATACCACATATCTCCGGATGGACACTTCCAACAGGGGAAAAAAATAGAACGCAAGATTTCTCAACATTAATAACAAGTCGGTTAGCATCCATCCAGAGATACGTCCCCTTCAGAACCTCCCTCAGTTTAGACATGAGCGTTGTCTTAGTCGTTTTACAGCAACCAAGCGTGGTGTCATCAGCAAAGGCCACGAGCTCATGATCTTCACCTTCGGACCGGAGGGAGTTTTCATCTTGGCACAAATTACAGCAGCGAAGATTTGTTCGTGCCGGGTTCAGTACTCGACTCAGATCGTTAACATAGATTAGGAAAAGTAATGGTCCTAATATTGAGCCCTGGGGGACACCGCAGTTAACGAGCACATGGTTTCCAGGATCTTCTCCCAAATAAATCCTGCGGTCCCTCAGATATGATCTGAACCAATCCAGTGCTTCACCTCTTATTCCTATATGTTCCAGTTTCCCGAGGAGAATTGACTGGTACATGCCATCAAATGCTTTCCTGATATCAAGCAGAACCGCTGCAGGTAGTAGACCAGAATACAAAGCTTTGTTTATCCATAAACTTAACGCCTTTAGTGCATCCTGTGTGGAGTGCCCTGGTCTGAACCCAAACTGGCGATTATTAAGAAACCCTTTCTTCTCCAGAAACTGGAGTAGCTGCTGTTGCATAGGTTTTTCAATAACTTTTGAAAAAACTGAGAGAATAGAAATAGGTCTGTAATTAGCCGGGTCAACTTGAGAACCCCTTTGTGCAGTGGAATTATTCTAGCTTTCTTTAGCAGTTCTGAGAAAGTGCCCTTGTGCAGAGACAAATTTATGAGGTAAGTAAGGGGCTCTATGATTGAAGGGGCAACTGCTTTTAACACTTTGGTATGTACTCGGTCGAACCCAGAAGCCGAATTGCCTCTTAGATTTAGTACGATTAGCAGAATTTCAGATGGAGAGACAAGTGCTATTGCCATAGACTTAGTGCATGCCGGGCCAAGGTAATCTTTAAAACTCTTCGCGGACTTCCCAACAGACGCTGATGTTTTTCTGCCCAGTTCTGCAAAAAATTTTCCCAATGCATTTGCAACATTATCTGCTCCTGTTACTGTCTCCCCATTGACAGATAAATTAGATGGAAGCTCAGGTGGGGGGCTGCAGGGACGCAGTATAGAGTTAACAACCTTCCATATTTTCCGATAATTTTGCCACTTTCAGCTATTTTCCCACTAAAATAATCTCGTTTAGCTTTACGTAAAACTGATCGAAGACATTTTTTATATTTTTCATATTTCTCCAGCGTTGCAATGCATGGGTCATTTGTGTAATCCATCCACAGTTTATTTTTCCTGTTAATACACTGGAGCAGTCCATGACTATTCCAAGGGCTTATGGGTTGATTTTTCCATCCCGTCTTCTTTGAACGCTTTTCACAACAGCAATCCGTATATATTCTCATTAAAATGTTTTGAAATTCCTCAAATCCTGAATTAACATCATCTGTATTCATAACACTTTCCCAGGATGTGCTCTCCAGAATTTGATTAAGAGTTTTCAAGTTCTTGTCATTCAGTTTCCAGGTAGTGAACCCCTGCTTAATCGAAGCATTAGGCTTTGGATATTTATGCTGTATGTTGAAATTTGTAAGCAGAGGGAAGTGATCTGAAGTGTCGGATAGCAGAACGGAGGCTGATGTTGGAGGCAGAGTCGAAAAAATGTTGTCAATCAGTGAGTGGGAAGTGGCAGTTACTCGGGTTGGAATCGTCTTCGAGGGGTACATATTCAAAGCAGACATTATACTAAGCAGATCTGTCGCACCGGAAGATAGAGGAAGAGTAAGATTGATGTTGAAGTCCCCCATTAAGATAGCTTCATTCCCTTGTTTCTCTAGATGATCCGATATTTGGCTTAAGTTTTCCAAGAATGAAGAAACAGATCCTGCCAGTGGGCGGTATACTTCTCCAACTGTTAATTTCTTCTGTGAAGGTAAACATATTTCCATGAAAAGTGATTCATAAATTCCCTCTATATTCCGGGTTAATTCTTTGTTAATGCATACCGAGTACTCTTGCCGTGTGTAAATAGCTAAACTTCCTCTCTTCAATGCTGTTCTGTGCAAAAAATGGGAAGTATATCCAGGTATTTCCAGAAGGGTATCTGTTTGTCTTGTTAAAAAGGTTTCGCAAAGTCCGACTACATCTGGCTGCAACTGTTGACAAAGAGTCGTTAGATCCGCGAACGATGAGCATAACCCTTGACAGATCAGTTGAAGAACAGTGAGCTGAGATTCAGAGCGTCCCGTACTTAAATTACACACTTCTTCTTAACGGCTTCTAGGAAATTTACTTTTATCAAATAACGGGGTATCTGATTCATTATTAATTTCTAAATCAAAAATATTTTCTAAATCCAAAAAAGTTTCTTCCAGCTCTGCTAATCTAGCATTACTTTGGCTTGTTGACGAGGAGGCACCCTCGAGAGAAATAGAACAGGAATTCATTACTTACCAACATACTGAAGAGAAGCAATGGCTGAACCTTTGAGAAGAGCAGTAGACCACTCTGAAGTTTGTAAACCCGAACTTTTCTTATAACTCTGGAAAAGAAAAACAAAGCAAGAACACACGAAAACGAAAAACATCCCATTGTATAAACAAAAATCAAGAATATGCAAGCGGCAAATTACACATAAACACTCTCTCATGGCGCAGTTATAATAATTTTTAAATTTAAATTATTCATCAATTTTACTACTTTAATTTTACCAATATTCACTCCTAATTACTTCAGTATTATAGCTGCCCCAAAAACTTCACAAAATATTAACAAAATATTAACAAAAAAAAGAAAAATTCTAGGCGTCCGAATTAGAATCATTCGCATCGTCCGAGCTAGCGCGGAGGAGCTTGAGCGGATCGTAGCATTTGTCTGGAAACTTCATCCACTGAGCCGTCTTTGATTTTTTGGTTTCTAACCAAAGTTTGATCCCTTTTTGGATCAGACGCGTTTGTTGGATATGTCATTATGAAAAAATTGAAAGTAAGTAAGTAACAAACTCTTTCTTGAGTTCACCTCTTGCATACACAATACAGAAATTGAATACAGGAGATCATGAAAAAATTGAAAAAAATCTTTATTAACACTCTTTATCGATTGAATTCGCTTCCATACACATCCTTTGTCAGATACATCGAATGAAATTGACAAAATGTAAATATCAGAGTGAATAAATACTTTATCAACATCCTTTATCGGATATGTCGGATAAAATTGACAAAATCTAAGTAGCAGAGTGATTAAAATCTAAGTATCAGAGTGATTAAATGCTTTATCAACATCATTTGTCGGGTATATCGGATAAAATTGACAAAATATAAGAATCAGATTGATTAAATTCTATATCAACATCCATTTCTCGAATACATGGGATAAAATTGACAAAAGCTAAGCGTCAGAGTGAATAATTTTTTTTGTTAACATCTTTTGTCAGATACAACGAATATAGTTGACAAATTCTAAATATCAGAGTGAATAAATGCTATATCAGCATCCTTTGTCGGATATGTTGGATAAAATTAACAAAATCTAAGTGTCAGAGCGAATAATTTTTGTTTTATCAACACTTTTTGTCAGATACATCAAATATAATTGACAAAATCTAAGTATCAGAGTGAATAAATGCATTATCAACATCATTTGTCGGGTATATCGGATAAAATTGACAAATCTAAGCATCAGATTGATTAAATTCTATATCAACATCCATTTCTCGAATACATGGGATAAAATTGACAAAAGCAAAGTGTCAGAGTGAATACTTTTTTTTTTATCAACATCTTTCGTCAGACACAACGAATATAATTGACAAAATCTTAATATTAGATGGATTAAATTCAATATCAGGATCCTTTGTCGGATATGCTGGATAAAATTGACAGAAGCTAACTGTCAGAGTGAATAAATTTTTTTTATCAACATCTTTTGTCAAGTACATCAAATCTAATTGACAAAATCTAAGTATCAGTGTGATTAAATACTTTATCAGCATTCTTTGTCGGATATCTCGTATAAAATCTAAGTATCAGGGTGATTAAATTCTATATCAAGACCCATTTCTCGGATTCATGGGATAAAATTGACAATATCTAAATATCAGAGTGAATAATTTTTTTTATCAACAACTTTTGTCATATACAACGAATATAATTGGCAAAATCTCAATATCAGATTGATTAAATTCTATATCAGCATCCTTTGTAAGATATGCTGGATAAAATTGACAAAAACTAAGTGTCAGAGTGAATAAATTTTTTTTATCAACATCTTTTGTCAAATACATCAAATATAATTGACAAAATCTAAGTATCAGAGTGATTAAATGCTTTATCAGCATCCTTTGTCGGATATCTCAGATAAACTCTAAGTATCAGAGTGATTAAATTCTAAATTTCTCGGATACATGGGATAAAATTGACAAAATCTTAAGTATCAGAGTGAATAATTTTTTTTTATCAACATCTTTTTTCAGATACAGCGAATATAATTGACAAAATCTAAATATCAGATTGATTAAATGCTATATCAGCATCCTTTGTCGGATATGCTGGATAAAATTGACAAAAGCTAAGTGTCAGAGTGAATAAATTTTTTTATCAACACTTTTTGTCAAATACATCAAATATAATTGACAAAATCTAAGTATCAGAGTGATTAAATGCTTTATCAGCAGCCATTGTCGGATATCTCAGATAAAATCTAAATATCAGAGTGATTAAATTCTATATAAACATCTTTTGTCAGATACAACGAATATAATTGACAAAATCTAAATAACAGAGTGAATAAATACTTTATCAACATCCTTTATCAGATATGTCGGATAAAATTGACAAAATCTAAGTATCAGAGTGATTAAAATCCATATCAACATCCCTTTCTCGGATATATGGGATAAAATTGACAAAATCTAAGTATCAGATTGATTAAATTCTATATCAACATCCCTTTCTCGAATACATGGGATAAAATTGACAAAATCTAAGTGTTGGAGTGAATAAATTTTTTTTTATCAACATCCTTTGTCAGATACATCGAATAAAATTTGACAAAATCTAAATATAAGAGTGAATAAATAAGTAACAATGGGTTTATTTAAAAAAAAAAAATATATATACATCATCGATTCCCTGAAGCAATGCTTGTGCGGGAGAAAACCCACCTAATAAATCAAAAAACCAAGAAACCAAAAAAGAAAAAAAAAGAAAAGAAAAAAGAAAAAAAAAGAAATAAAAAAAAAAAAAAAAAAAAAACATAATTATAGCTCAACTTACCGGACCCGAAAACCAACGAACCTCCAAAAAACACCCAACAAAATTACAATAATTATAATCATATTCAGCTGCAACTAAACCCTCCTCAAAAACAAAACTTAAGTGGCGTGGAAGAATCCATTCAAAATATACACATCAAAACAATGGTTCTTTAGTGACTTACGAAAATCCTGCAAACCCCCAACATTCCTCAAATCCTCTGGCAAACTCTCCCAAACTAACGGAACAACATGGCGAATTGAAAACCTAGACCTAGACGTGACCATAGCTGGTCTTCGCACCAACTGAGAAGATCGTGTCAAATGATCGTGAGTAGTAGACGCAAGACTAAACATTCCTGAAAAACATGATGGTAACTCCGAAGCTAAATATTTAAACATAAACAGAGCATTATAGAATACACATATTCCTGCTAACGGTAGAATTTTATACTCGCGGTAAAGATGACTCACCGATACAGATAGGTCAATTTGATTAACATAAAGAACTCTAATTGCAATATTCTGTTTTACGAAGAGCGGATGGAGGTGAGTTACAAATGTTTTCGACCAAACCATACAACAGTAAATGAGATATGGGTGAACCATAGAAAAATACAACATTCTCAGAATTTCACACGGAAAAAGATACCTATTTACCCATAATACCAATATTACGAGACAATTTGCTGTTAACAGATGCAATATGGTCTTTAAAACTAAGGCTTTCATCAATTATAACACCAAGGTATCTAGTACTAGTAGATCTTACAATAGTATGGTGCCCTACTTCTATATTATTAATCCATGGATAATGTCCAGTAATTCTACCATAAATCAAAAAATTCGACTTATTATGATTCAGTTTCAATTTATTTACTCGCATCCACTTTTCAATCGAAGAAATACCTTGTTTCAATATAGTCATCAACTCATTATCAGTTCTAGCAGCTACGGTGAAATGGGCATCATCAGCATTACATGGTAGAATTCCTTTAGTACCGTAAGTATCAAGGTCCAAAGAACAAGACACATGACTTGAAGCTCTACAAAGGTCATTAATATAAACCAAAAACAACAAAGGGCCCAAAACGGAACCCTGGGGTACTCCAATCGAAATATATTCAATTTTAGATGTAACTCGATAGTATATTCCAAGGTACTACTTTGCCAAGGCCCCCGTACCAAACAGGTTTTTCTGGTAGGTAAACAGGTCATTACACTCTTTGCCAAGAGATTAAACCAGTATTGTCTATAACTTAATTTACGTTGGTTAAACTTCCGATGGTTAAGAAAGCGTAACAGGTAATTAAAGTATGAGAAATGGGATGCTATAATTAGAATGATTTTAAGTTGAAACATTGTGACGTAAAAACAACTCAGTTATTTGCTTGCGTGTATAGGAATTCCCATGTTATTTGCTTGCTTGTATTTTGTGTTAAAATAAGTAGTTTTTATATCTATTAAAAGAGATTTAATTGGTTTGAGAGACTCAGTTTAATAAGTAATTTTTATTTATATATAAATAATGAACATTACTATAATAATTAACTAATTTATAGTTTAATTTTAATATATATATTTAATTATTTTAATTTGATCCAATTTTAAATAAAAATAAATAAATTTTTTGATTGAGTGTATCTTAATTCACATGTTATTTGCTTGCTTGTATTTTTTGTTAAAATAATTATTTTTTGTATATTTTAAAATTGCTATTTTGTGTTTTATATAATAATATTAATGTTTAATATTTAATATAAATTTAGATTATTAAATTAATTTAGATCAATGTTAGTTATATAATTATTGTTTATATATTTTAAAATTGATTTAAGGGGTTTGAGAGACTCAGTTGCCTAATTCCGTGTGATTTTTCTTTACTTGATGGTCATTAAAAACGAAACTTTTGTGTTAAATAAGTAGTTTTTGTATCTTTTAAAAGAGCTTTAAGGGGTTTGAGAGACTCAGTTGCCTAATTCCGTATGGTTTTCCTTTACTTGATGGTCATTAAAAACAAATTTTTTGTGTTAAATAAGTAGTTTTTGTATCTTTTAAAAGAGCTTTACAGGGTTTGAGAGACTCAGTTGCCTAATTCCGTGTGATTTTTCTTTACTTGATGGTCATTAAAAACTAAATTTATGTGAAAAAAAAGAAGTTATTTTTTCTTTTATAAGTGCTTTACAGGGTTGGAGAGACTCAGTTGCCTAATTCCGTGTGGTTTTTCTTTACTTGATGGTCATTAAAAACGAAATTTTTGTGTTAAATAAGTAGTTTTTGTATCTTTTAAAAGAGCTTTACGGGGATTGAGAGACTCAGTTGCCGGATTCCATGTGATTTTTCTTTACATGGTGGTCATTTGTTGTATCTTTTAAAAGATCTTTACTGGGATTGAGAGACTCAGTTGCCTAATCCTGTGTGTTTTTTCTTTACTTGATGGTCATTAAAAATGAAATTTTTGTGTTAAATAAGTAGTTTTTGTATCTTTTACAAGAGCTGTAAGGGGCTTGAGAGACTCAGGTGCCTGATTCCTTATGTTTTTTCTTTACTGGATGGTCATTAAAAACGAATTTTGTGTTTTAAATAAGTAGTTTTTGTATCTTTTAAAAGAGCTTTAAGGGGTTTGAGAGACTCAGTTGCCTGACTCCGTGTGGTTTTTCTTTACTTGGTGGTCATTAAAAACGAAATTTTTGTGTTAAATAAGTAGTGTTTGTATCTTTTAAAAGAGCTTTAGGGGGATTGAGAGACTCAGTTGCCGGATTCCATGTGGTTTTTCTTTACTTGGTGGTCATTAAAAACGAAATTTTTGTGTCAAATAAGTAGTTTTTGTATCTTTTAAAAGAGCTTTACGAGGATTGAGAGACTAAGTTGCCTCATTCCTTATGGTTTTTCTTTACTTGGTGGTCATTAAAAACTAAATTTTTGTGTTAAATAAGTAGTTTTTGTATCTTTTAAAAGAGCTTTACAGGGTTTGAGAGACTCAGTTGCCTAATTCCGTGTGGTTATCCTTTACTTGGTGGTCATTAAAAACTAAATTTTTGTGTTAAATAAGCAGTTATTGTATCTTTTAAAAGATCTTTACGGGGATTGAGAGACTCAGTTGACGGAGACCTTGTGGTTTTTCTTTACTTGATGGTAATTAGAATAGGAATTTTTGTGTTAAATAAGTAGTTTTTGTATCTTTTAAAAGACCTGGACGGTGTTCCAGAGACTCAGTGAACTGAGTCCATGTTTATGCTCTTTAGTTGATGGTCATTAAAAACTAAAATTGTGTGTTAAATAAATAGTTTTTGTATCTTTTAAAAGAGCTATACGGGGCTTGAGAGACTCAGTTGACTGATTCCGAGTAGTTTTTGTATAAATTGTTGTCAATAAAAAAGAAAATTTTTTGGTTAATAATTATTTTTTGTATCATTTAAAAGAGCTTTAAGGGGTTTGAGAGACTCAGTTGCCTGATTCCGTGTGGTTTTTCTTTACTTGGTGGTCATTAAAAACGAAATTTTTGTGTTAAATAAGTATTTTTTTTATCTTTTAAAATAGATTTAAGGGGTTTTAGAGACTCAGTTGCCTGATTCCGTGTGGTTTTTTCTTTACTTTGTGGTAATTAAAAACGAAATTTTTTGTGTTAAATAAGTAGTTTTTGTATCTTTTAAAAGAGCTTTACGGGGATTGAGAGACTCAGTTTTACCTTGTCACAGTTACATTTTCATGATTTTGCAAAGTTCATTTTGAATTTCTTTAGTTGAAATGCAAGAGTTGGTATATTTCAGTAGTGTTTGGTTGTGTTTTACCTTGTCACAGTTACATTTTCTTGATTTTTCAAAGTTCATTTTGAATTTCATTCGCTGAAATGCAAGAGTTGGAATATTTCAGTAGTGTTTAGTTGTGGTTTACCTTGTAACAGTTACATTTTCTTGATTTTTCAAAGTTCATTGTGAATTTCTTTCGCTGAAATGCAAGAGTTGGAATAGTTCAGTAGTGTTTGATTGTGGTTTACCTTGTCACAGTTACATTTTCTTGATTTTTCAAAGTTCATTTTGAATTTCTTTCGTTGAAATGCAAGAGTTGGAATATTTCAGTAGTGTTTGGTTGTGGTTTACATTGTCACAGTTACATTTTCTTGATTTTTCAAAGTTCATTTTGAATTTCTTTCGTTGAAATGCAAGAGTTGGAATATTTCAGTAGTGTTTGGTTGTGGTTTACCTTGTCACAGTTACATTTTCTTGATTTTTCAAAGTTCATTTTGAATTTCTTTCGCTGAAATGCAAGAGTTGGAATATTTCAGTAGTGTTTGGTTGTGGTTTACCTTGTCACAGTTGCATCTTCTTGATTTTTAAAAGTTCATTTTTAATTTATTTCGTTGAAATGCAAGAGTTGGAATATTTCAGTAGTGTTTGGTTGTGGTTTACATTGTCACAGTTACATTTTCTTGATTTTTCAAAGTTCATTTTGAATTTCTTTCATTGAAATGCAAGAGTTGGAATATTTCAGTAGTGTTTGGTTGTGGTTTACCTTGTCACAGTTACATTTTCTTGATTTTTCAAAGTTCATTTTGAATTTCTTTCGTTGTAATTCAAGATTTGGAATATTTCAGTAGTGTTTGGTTGTGGTCTACATTGTCACAGTTACATTTTCTTGATTTTTTCAAAGTTCATTTTGAATTTTTTTCGTTGAAATGCAAGAGTTAGAATATTTCAGTAGTGTTTGGTTGTGTTTTAACTAGTCACAGTTACATTTTCTTGATTTTTCAAAGTTCATTTTGAATTTCTTTGGTAGAAATGCAATTGTTGTAGTATGTAAGTATTGTTTGGTTGTGATTTACCTTGTCACAATTACATTTTCTTGATTTTTCAAAGTTCATTTTGAATTTCTTTCGTTGAAATGCAAGAGTTGGAATATTTCAGTAATGTTTGGTTGTGATTTACCTTTTCACAATTACATTTTCTTGATTTTTCAAAGTTCATTTTGAATTTCTTTCGTTGAAATGCAAGAGTTGGAATATTTCATTAGTTTTTGGTTGTTGTTTACCATTTCACAGTTACATTTTATTGATTTTTCTAATTTAATTTTTAATTTCTTTCTTTTTAATGCAAGAGTTTGAATATTTAAGTATTGTTTGGTGGTGTTTTACCTTGTCACAGTTACATTTTCTTGATGTTACATTTTCTTGATTTTTCAAAGTTTATTTTGAATTTCTTTCGTTGAAATGGAAGATTTGGAATATTTCAGTAGTTTTTGGTTTAGGTTTACCTTGTCACAGTTACATTTTCTTGATTTTTTCAAATTTCATTTTGAATTTCTGTCGCTGAAATGCAAGAGTTGGAATAGTTCAGTAGTGTTTGGTTTTGGTTTACCTTGTCACAGTTACATTTTCTTGATTTTTCAGAGTTCATTTTGAATTTCTGTCATTGAAATGCAAGAGTTGGAATATTTCAGTAGTGTTTGGTTGTGGTTTACCTTGTCACAGTTACATTTTCTTGATTTTTCAAAGTTCATTGTTAATTTATTTCGATGAAATTAAAGATTTTGAATAGTTCTGTAGTTATTTTTTTTTTTTTAAATTTTAAAAGTTGAATTTTATTGATTTTTCAAAGTTCATTTTGAATTTCAGTAGTGTTTGGGTGGGGTTTACCTTGTCACAGTTACATTTTCTTGATTTTTCAAAGTTCATTTTGAATTTCTTTCGTTGAAATGCAAGAGTTGGAATATTTCAGTAGTGTTTGGTTGTGGTTTACCTTGTCACAGTTACATTTTCTTGATTTTTCAAAGTTCATTTTGAATTTCTTTCGCTGAAATGCAAGAGTTGGAATACTTCAGTGTCACAGTTACATTTTCTTGATTTTTCAAAGTGTATTTTGAATTTCTTTCGTTGAAATGCAAGAGTTGGAATATTTCAGTAGCGTTTGGTTGTGGTTTACCATGTCAAAGTTACATTTTCTTGATTTTTCACAGTTCATTTTGAATTTCTTTCGTTAAAATGCAATAGTTGGAGTATTTCAGAAGTGTTTGGTTTCGGTTTGCCTTGTCACTGTTACATTTTCTTGATTTTTCAAAGTTCATTTTGAATTTCTTTCGTTTAAATGCAAGAGTTGGAATATTTCAGTAGTGTTTGGTTATGGTTTACCTTGTCACAGTTACATTTTCTTGATTTTTCAAAGTTCATTTTGAATTTCTTTCGTTGAAATGCAAGAGTTGGAATATTTCAGTAGTGTTTGGTTGTGGTTTACCTTGTCACAGTTACATTTTCTTGATTTTTCAAAGTTCATTTTGAATTTCTTTCATTGAAATGCAAGAGTTGGAATATTTCAGTAGTGTTTGGTTGTGGTTTACCTTGTCACAGTTACATTTTCTTGATTTTTCAAAGTTCATTTGGAATTTCTTTCGTTGAAATGCAAGAGTTGGAATATTTCAGTAGTGTTTGGTTGTGGTTTACCTTGTCACAGTTAAATTTTCTTGATTTTTCAAAGTTCATTCTGAATTTATTTATTTGAAATGCAAGAGTTGGAATATTTCAGTAGTGTTTGGTTGTGGTTTACCTTGTCACAGTTACATTTTCTTGATTTTTCAAAGTTCATTTTATATTTCTTTCGTTGAAATGCAAGAGTTTGAAGATTTAAGTAGTGTTTTGTAGTGGTTTACATTGTCACAATTACATTTTCTTGATTTTTCAATGTTCATTTTGAATTTCTTTCCTTGAAATGCAAGAGTTGGAATATTTCAGTAGTGTTTGCTTGTGGTTTACCCTGTCACAGTTACATTTTATTGATTTTTCAAAGTTCATTTTGAATCATTCAAGAAACGTGATTAAACACTTTTTTAAACTACATGCTATGTGCATGCCTGTCCTTGGCACCTTTCCAAACGAGCGGGGAGTCCCCGCTGGTTCCTACACAGTGCAAAAAAAGTGAGCAGTACGAAAACTCCACATTTTCAACCAGACTGGTTTTTTAGACAACACACCCACAGAGATGACACACACACATAGAAACGAGACACACACAGACACGACACACAAACAGAGTCATAGTGAGAGAGATATCCAAAAAGTTGGGTTGACCTAGGTTCACTTAGAGTGGCGTGCCACTGAATGCATTTCAACGAAAGAAATTTAACATTAACTTTGAAAAATCAAGAAAATGTAACTGTGACAAGGTAAACCACAACCAAACACTACTGAAATATTCCAACTCTTGCATTTCAACGAAAGAAATTCAAAATGAACTTTGAAAAATCAAGAAAAAGTAACTGTGACAAGGTAAACCATAACCAAAAACTAATGAAATATTCCAACTCTTTCATTAAAAAGAAAAAAATTCAAAATGAACTTTGAAAAATCAAGAAAATTTAATAGTGACAATGTAAACCACAACCAAACACTAGTAAAATATTCCAAGTCTTGTATTTAAACGAAAGAAATTCAAAATGAACTTTGAAAAATCAAGAAAATGTAACTGTGACAAGGTAAACCACAACCAAACACTACTGAAATATTCCAACTCTTGCATTTCAATGAAAGAAATTCAAAATGAACTTTGAAAAATCAAGAAAATGTAACTGTGACAAGGTAAACCACAACCAAACACTACTGAAATATTCCAACTCTTGCATTTCAACGAAAGAAATTCAAAATGAACTTTGAAAAATCAAGAAAATGTAACTGTGACAAGGTAAACCATAACCAAACACTACTGAAATATTCCAACTCTTGCATTTCAACGAAAGAAATTCAAAATGAACTTTGAAAAATCAAGAAAATGTAACTGTGACAAGGTAAAACACAACCAAACACTACTGAAATATTCCAACTCTTGCATTTCAACGAAAGAAATTCAAAATGAACTTTGAAAAATCAAGAAAATGTAACTGTGACACTGAAGTATTCCAACTCTTGCATTTCAGCGAAAGAAATTCAAAATAAACTTTGAAAAATCAAGAAAATGTAACTGTGACAAGGTAAACCACAACCAAACACAACCGAAATATTCCAACTCTTGCATTTCAGCGAAAGAAATTCAAAATGAACTTTGAAAAATCAAGAAAATGTAACTGTGACATGGTAAACCACAACCAAACACTACTGAAATTCAAAAATAAATTATAAAAATATAGAAAATGTAAATGTTACAATGAAAACAAAAAAAAACAAAAACTTAAAAATTAAAAAACTTGAATTTAAGCTAAAGAAATTCACAATGAACTTTGAAAAATCAAGAAAATGTAACTGTGACAAGGTAAACCACAACCAAACACTACTGAAATATTCCAAATCTTGCTTTTCAACGAAAGAAATTCAAAATGAACTTTGAAAAATCAAGAAAATGTAACAGTGACAAGGTAAACCACAACCAAACAATACTGAACTATTCCAACTCTTGCATTTCAGCGAAAGAAATTCAAAATTAACTTTGAAAAAATAAAGAAAATTTAACTGTGACAAGGTAAACCACAACAAAACACTACTTAAATATACCAACTCTTCCATTTCAACTAAATAAATTAAAAATGAACATATAAAAATAAAGAAAATGTAACATCAAGAAAATGTAACTGTGACAAGGTAAACCATAACCAAACACTACTGAAATATTCCAACTCTTGCATTTCAACGAAACAAATTCAAAATGAACTTTGCAAAATCATGAAAATTTAACTGTGACAAGGTAAAAAACAACCAAACACTACTGAAATAGACAAAATCTTGAATTTCAGCGAAAGAAATTCAATATGATATGTTAAATCTCAATAATATTTCATTGCGCAATTTAACTCAGAGCAAAAAACTAATGAAATAGTCCAACTCTTGTATTTCCACGAAACTAATTAAAACTGTACTTAGAATAATCAAGAGAAAATAACTGTGACAAGGTAAAACATAACCAAACACTACTGAAATATTAAAAATCATGCATTACCACAAAAGAAATTCAAAATGAACTTTGAAAAATCAAGAAAATATAACTGTGACATGGTAAACCACAATCAAACACTACTGAAATATTCCAACTCTTGCATTTCAACGAAAGAAATTCAAAATGAACTTTGAAAAAATCAAGAAAATGAAACTGTGACAAGGTAAAACCCAACAAAAAAAAAATGAAAAATACAAAATATTGCATTACAACGAAAGAAATTCAAATGAACTTTGAAAAATCAAGAAAATATAACTGTGACAAGGTAAACCACAACAAAACACTACTGAAATATTCCAACTCTTGCATTTCAACGATATAAATTCAAAATGAACTTTGAAAAATCAAGAAAATGTAACTGTGACAAGGTAAACCACAATCAAACACTACTGAAATATTACAAGTCTTTCATTTCAATGAAAGAAATTCAAAATAAACTTTGAAAAAACAAGAAAATGTAACTGTGACAAGGTAAACCACAACCAAACACTACTGAAATATTCCAACTCTTGCATTTCAGCGAAAGAAATTCAAAATGAACTTTGAAAAATCAAGAAAATGTAACTGTGACAAGGTAAACCACAACCAAACACTACTGAAATATTCCAACTCTTGCATTTCAACGAAAGAAATTCAAAATGAACTTTGAAAAATCAAGAAAATGTAACTGTGACAAGGTAAACCACAACCAAACACTACTGAAATATTCCAACTCTTGCATTTCAACGAAAGAAATTCAAAATGAACTTTGAAAAATCAAGAAAATGTAACTGTGACAAGGTAAACCACAATCAAACACTACTGAACTATTCCAACTCTTGCATTTCATCGAAAGAAATTCAAAATGAACTTTTAAAAATCAAGAAAATGTAATTGTAACAAGGTAAACCACAACTAAACACTACTGAAATATTCCAACTCTTGTATTTCAGCGAAAGAAATTCAAAATGAACTTTGAAAAATCAAGAAAATGTAACTGTGACAAGGTAAACCACAACCAAACACTACTGAAATATTCCAACTCTTGCATTTCATCAAAAGAAATTCAAAATGAACTTTGCGAAATCATGAAAATGTAACTGTGAAAAGGTAAAACTGAGTCTCTCAATCCCCGTAAAGCTCTTTTAAAAGATAAAAAAACTACTTATTTAACACAAAAAATTTCGTTTTTAATGACCACCAAGTAAAGAAAAAACCACACGGAATCAGGCAACTGAGTCTCTCAAACCCCTTAAAGCTCTTTTAAAAGATACAAAAACTACTTATTTAACAAAAAAATTTCGTTTTTAATGACCATCAAGTAAATAAAAACCAAACGTAATCAGGAAACTTAGTATCTAAATCCACTTAAAGCTATTTTAAAAGATAAAAAAACTACTTATTAAAAACAAAAATTTAGTTTTTAATGACCCAAACCAAAAGAAAAACTACCCGGAATCCGGCAACAGAGTCTCTCAATCCCCGTAAAGGTACTTTAATATATACAAAAACTAATAATTTAACAAAAAAATGTCTTTTTTAATGACCACCCAGTAAATAACCAACACCTGGAATACTGTAACTGAGTCTCAATCCTCGGCAAGCTCTATTAAAAGATACAAAAACTACTTATTTAACACAAAAATTCCTATTTTAATGATAAGCAAGTACAGTAAACCCAAACGGACTCCGGCAACTGAGTCTCTCAAACCCTGTAAGGGTCTTTTAAAAGATGCAAACACTACTTATTTAACAAAAAAATTTAGTTTTTATTGACCAATAATTAAATGAAAAACACACGTAATCTTTCAACTTATTATCTAAAACCACTTAAAGTTCTTTTAAAAATATACAAAAACTAATGCTTTCACACAAAATTTTCTATTTTAATGACCATTAATTGAATAAAAACCACACGGAATCAGGCAACTGAGTCTCTCAATCCCCCTAAAGCTCTTTTAAAAGATACAAAAATTACTTATTTAACACAAAAATTTCGTTTTTAATGACCACCAAGTAAAGAAAAACCACACGGAATCAGGCAACTGAGTCTCTCAAACCCCTTAAAGCTCTTTTAAAAGATACAAAAACTACTTATTTAACACAAAAATTTCGTTTTTAATGACCACCAAGTAAAGAAAAACTACTCGGAATCCGGCAACTAAGTCTCTCAAACCCCTTAAAGCTCTTTTAAAAGATACAAAATCTACTTATTTAACACAAAAAATTCGTTTTTAATGACCATCAAGTAAAGAAAAATCACACGGAATTAGGCAACTGAGTCTCTCAAACCCTGTAAAGCTCTTTTAAAAGATACAACAAATGACCACCAAGTAAAGAAAAATCACATGGAATCCGGCAACTGAGTCTCTCAATCCCAGTAAAGCTCTATTAAAAGATACAAAAACTACTTATTTAACACAAAAATTTCGTTTTTAATGACCATCAAGTAAAGAAAAATCACACGGAATTAGGCAACTGAGTCTCTCAAACCCTGTAAAGCTCTTTTAAAAGATACAATAACTACTTATTTAACATAAAAATTTCGTTTTTAATGACCATCAAGTAAAGAAAAATCACACGGAATTAGGCAACTGAGTCTCTCAAACCCTGTAAAGCTCTTTTAAAAGATACAAAAACTACTTATTTAACACAAAAAATTTGTTTTTAATGACCATCAAGTAAAGGAAAACCATACGGAATTAGGCAACTGAGTCTCTCAAACACCTTAAATCTATTTTAAAAGATAAAAAAACACCTTATTTAAAACAAAAATTTCGTTTTTAATGACAATCCTGTAAAGTAACATCACAAGGAATTAGACAACTGAGTCTCTCAAACCCCTTAAAACTCTTTAAAAATATACAAAAACTACTTAGTTAATAAAAAAAAAACTTTTTTAATTAAAAAAAAGAAAAGAAAAATCACACGGAATTATGCAACTGAGTCTCTCAAACCCCTTAAAGCTCTTTTAAAAGATATAAAAACTACTTATTTTAACACAAAATACAAGCAAGCAAATAACATGGGAATTCCTATACACGCAAGCAAATAATTGAGTTATTTTTACGTCACAATGTTTCAACTTAAAATCATTCTAATTATAGCATCCCATTTCTCATACTTTAATTACCTGTTACGCTTTCTTAACCATCGGAAGCTTAACATAACATGGAATTAGGCAACTGAGTCTCTCAAACCCTTAAAACTCTTTTAAAGGATATAAAAACTACTTATTTTAACACAAAATACAAGCAAGCAAATAACATGGGAATTCCTATACACGCAAGCAAATAACTGAGTTATTTTTACGTCACAATGTTTCAACTTAAAATCATTCTAAGTATAGCATCCCATTTCTCATACTTTAATTACCTGTTACGCTTTCTTAACCATCGGAAGTTTAACCAACGTAAATTAAGTTATAGACAATACTGGTTTAATCTCTTGGCAAAGAGTGTAATGACCTGTTTACCTAACAGAAAAACCTGTTTGGTACGGGGGCCTTGGCAAAGTAGTACCTTGGAATATACTCTCGATCCATCACGACACACTCAGTCCTTCCACTAAGAAAACTAACTATCACATTTAAAAAATCACCACGTATACCACTACTATATAGCTTTTGAACTAGTATATCATGATCAACAGAGTCAAATGCTTTAGTAATATACAAAAATATAGAAGCTATCTTCAGACCCTTGTCTAAAGAATCATTAATAAAAGTTGTTAAAAACAAAACTGCATGCTCTGTAGAATGATTACTCCTAAACCCAAACTGACTAGAACTAAAAAATTGTCTTTTTTCAAAAAAACTTACCATCCTACTATGAATCAACTTTTCAAACACTCTAGAAATAAATGGCAGTAAAGAAATCGGTCTATAATAACTAAAACAATTCTTATCCCCTCCTTTAAATATCGGGATAACATTCGCGCACTTTAGACAATCAGGAAATATTCCAGCTTTTAAAACAATTATTTAGCAGTCCTAAAAAATGACTAGATATAACAGGTAATATCGACTTCAAAACCTTCAACGAAATAAAATCGCCTCCTGATGCAACATTTTTCATATTATTTATAACATCAAATAATTCATCAATAGTTACAGATTTAAGGTACGCAGACACATCACAATCTTCAGGTAGGAACTGACGAAAATCTCCATCTTGATCAAATACTGGCACCGATGATGACACACGCTGTCCAATAGTAGCGAAGTGATTACACATCTCATCTGCAACATTATTATTCATTCCCATATTATCTGGACGGATCAAGACGCTACCAGGGCAAGTCACCGACTTAATCAATTTCCAAGTCTTACTCGGGTTACCCTCAACCTTTTTAAATTTAACCTTATAATATTCTACCTTAGCCAGCCGGAGTGCAGCATTTAACCTACTATTATAAAGTCTATATATTACTTTATCATGAGGATCATTGCTCCTTGTTGACAACTTATATAAAAAACGCCTTCTATTAACTGACTGTAACAAACTCTTTGTAATCCAAGGTTTATTCGGAGACACCCTTCTCTTCTGTATTCCTGACACTTCACAACCTTCCAAAAACGTATCCTTAATCTTACCATACCAAAGCTCAAACTTCAAATTTAAATCTAATTCTTCTTGTAAAAATTTAAAGTCTAACTGTTCTATGCTAAGCTTAAATCTTGAAATAGTATTTGAATCAACTATTAATTTCTTAGGCTTAGGGCGAGCATCACAATTAATATTAATATTCTTAAATATACCCGGAACTAATATAGCCAAACCAAAGTGATCCGAAACATCATTTAACACAACACTCGACGAATCATGGGGAACATTCAAAAATACATTATCAATTAGAGATGAAGATGAATCCGTCACTCTAGTACAAATATTTACAGCAGGATGCATCCCATAACCTAACATTAAATTCAAAAAATTCCAGGCTTTTGAATTAGATGCTAACAATTTCAAATCAATGTTAAAATATCCACACACAAAACACGGCATGTTCTTACGAGTTAGAAGGTCCATTTGTTGCTCTAATAATTCTAAAAAACAATCTACACTAGCTGAAGGGGGGCGGTAACAAACAGCAATAAAAAATGGGTCACCATTCTTATCCACCTCCGTAACAAAACACTCAACAACCATCTCTTTATTAACATACAAATCATCCCTAACCTTCACATTCAAAGCAGTTCTAATATACAGGGCAAGTCCTCCATGCTGATGGTGAGTACGGTTCTTAAAATACATATTATAATTTAAAATATCCAATAGTCCAGAATTATTATTCATTAACCATGTTTCAGTAAGTGCAAGAATATGAAAATCAGATAGCATACACAGCTCCGACAAATAATCCAATGTACTATTTAACCCCTGACAATTCAAAAGAAAAATGCCAAGTTTATCCGGTGCCAGTCTAGTATGTAAATCAACTGGGCACTTATAATTAACCTTCGGAAAAACATCATCTACCCCCATATCAAAATCCCTGTGAAGTACCCCTAATCCTAAATCTGTAACACTCAATGGATTATTCTCAAGGCAATCCAAACGATCATTACGAACAATTACCATTTTTTATAAATATATATATATATATAAAAAAGAAAAGGAGGGTAGTTGCAACCAAACCTAACCAACTGAATAACTTACTATAACTCGGAGGGTCGGTGGTCCCGTTTCCAACGTAATCGAAGCTCCAGAAAAAACACAATATAACCTAAAAATAATAAGAAACATATTAACAAAATAGTATAAATAAACAAACGAATACAAAAAAAGTGAAAAAATTGACACTAACACTAGCCTGTCACAATACAGGCTTACTGTTTCCATTACTGAATTCCAGAAAATTATAATTGAAGAAAACGCAATGCTCTACCTGTGTCTACCACTTACCCATTCTAAATTCTAACAAAAACTAAATAAATTAGAAAAAAAAAAAACTTTTCATTTTTTTTTCCATAAACACATATACAAAACAAAACAAAAACAAAATAAAAATATCTTAACAAACTCTTAATTCACCATTCATGATATAACCATCTATTGGTCACATAACTCAGGGATAGGCTCATCGTAACCAAATTTTGCCGCCACACCACCACGGTCGATCTGTATATATGGTGGAACTGTATTGGAAACCCATGATGAAACTCCTATAGCATTTAATCTAGATTTCTTTACATACAACTTCCTTCGAGCTTCGCGAACTGATATTGGTGCATCATCGCTAACAGATACATTTCTATGGTGTCCAATAACTTTACCTTTTAATTTTTTTCCGTTCTTAAGCACACTGACCTTCGCATCTCGAGAACCAACATCAACTTTAAAATACGGTTGCTCCTTACGGACATTACCAACAACTCGAAACCTCGGGACCATGGGCAGACCTAGACCCTCCAAACACAACTGGTCAAAAAACGTTTCGGCTTGGGTGGTATTTTCGCAGGGAGCATTCCAAACGATAATATTCGTCTCTGTATGTCGATATTCAGATGCCATAAGCCGACGAGACAGATCTGCACTCCCGGTTTCATACTTTTTCGTTGCACTAGCGATAATTGACATTTGATTTCTTAAGCTTAGAACATCAGATTCAAGCTGTGTAACACGCGATCTCGTAGTATTAACTTCTGATTTTAGCTCAGACTGTGTATTTTCCACTGATACCATACGATTTTCTAACATTTTTATACTATCGTTTATAGAGTCTAGTTTTTTACCATTTTCAGTAAGTATTGTTAGCATCTTAGCAAAATCATCCACCAGGGTCTTCAGTGAAGCGAAATCGTTATTTCCTTCAGATAAAACGGTCTAATTCAACAAACTGTTCTCAGCAGACTGGGATCCTACTTGGACAGTTTTAGCAATCTTGCTTTTTCGCCCCATGGCAAGTGCAAATAAAATAAAATATGTAATCTCTCTTACCTATTTTGGCACCTATAATTTATCCACGTCGATGCGGACGTGCAGTTCGCTAAGCCACCGTTAATTTGGGGCTTTGGGCACGGCTAACACCCCTATCTCCTGCACCGACGACTTCCAACAGCGTTTGAATACCGACGCTACTTCAGGAATCACAACCAACTTTCAGGAATACTCTGTAGCGTTTGCAAAATTCAACTAATCAAATATTTGCATTTCATTCCATTCCTCAGGGCAAGCGGTAAAGACACCTGAACTACTACTCAATCAGAGCTTGATTCATTGACTTTGGCCTATTTTCTTTTTTTGTCATAATTAAATGACGTAATCCAAGGTGTATAATCCCAAGCCAATTCAATGTTTCGCAATATCTTCACTGTCTAACAAATACAGTTTTTACAAACCAATTAAATTCAAAGTTAAATCCAATTTGCGTCCTCACAGTTCAAAGGCTCATTCAGTAAATGCTTTAACAACATCCTTTATCGGATATGTTGGATAAAATTGACAAAATCTCAGTATCAGAGTGATTAAGTTCTATATCAACATCCTTATCTTGGGTACATAGGATAAAATTGACATAATCTAAGTGTTAGAGTGATTAATTTTTTTTATCAACATCCTTTGCTAGATACATCGGATAAAATTAACAAAATCTAAGTGTCAGAGTGTGAATAAATACTTTATCGGCATCCTTTATCGGATATTTTGAATAAAATTGACAAAATCTAAGTATCAGAACGAATAAATGCTTTATCACCATCCCCTGTCGGATATCTTGGATAACATTGATAAAATCTATGTGTCAGAGTGAATAATTTTTTTTATCAACATCCTCTGTCAGATGCATCGGATGAAATTGACAAAATCTAAGCATCAGATTGAATAAATGCTTTATCAACATCATTTGTCGAATATGTCAGATAAAATTGACAAAATCTAAGTACCAGAGTGAATAAATTCATTATCAACATCCTTTGTTGGGTATATCAGATAAAGTTGACAAAATCTAAGTACCAGAGTGAGTAAATTCATTATCAACATCCTTTGTCGGGTATATCAGATTAAATTGGCCAAATCTAAGTATCAGATTGAATAAATGCTTTATCAACATCCCTTTCTGAGATACAGGGGATAAAATTGACAAAATCTAAATATCAGAATGAATAAATTCATTATCAACATCCTTTGTCGGATAATTCGGATAAAATTGACATAATATAAGTATTAGAGTGATTAAATTCCATATCAACATCCCTTTCTCGGATACATGGGATAAAATTGACAAAATCTAAGTATCAGAGTGCATAAATGCTTTATCAACATCCTTAAAATGCATTATCAACATAATTTGTCGGGTATATCGGATAAAACTGACAAAATCTAAGTATTAGAGTGATTAAGATCTATATCAACATCCCTTTCTTGAATACATGTGATGCAATTGATTAAATCTAAGTGTTGGAGTGAATTATTTTTTTTATCCATATCATTTGTCAGATACATCGAATAAAATTTGATAAAATCAAAGTATCAGATTGATTAAATGATTTAACAACATCCCTTATCCAATATGTCGGATAAAATTGACAAAATCTAAGTATGAGGGTGATTAAATTCAATACCAAAATCCTCTTCTCGGATATATAGGATAAAATTGACAAAATCTAAGTGTTAGAGTGAATAAATTTTTTTTATCAACAACCTTTTCTAGATACATTGGATAAAACTAACAAAATCTAAATGTCAGAGTGTGAATAAATACTTTATCGGCATTCTTTGTCGGATATGTTGGATAAAATTGACAAAATCTAAGTGTCAGAGTGAATATTTTTTTTATCAACAACTTTTGTCAGATACAACGAATATAATTGACAAAATCTCAATATCAGATTGATTAAATTCTATATCAGTATCCTTTGTCGGATATGCTGGATAAAATTGACAAAAACTAAGTGTTAGAGTGAATATTTTTTTTTATCAACATCCTCTGTCAGATGCATCGGAAAAAATTGACAAAATCTAAGTATCAGATTGAATAAATGCTTTATCAACATCATTTGTCGAATACGTCGGATAAAATTGATAAAATCTAAGTACCAGAGTGAGCAAATTCCTTATCAACATTATTTGTTGGGTATATCAGATAAAATTGAAAAAATCTAAGTATCAGATGGAATGAATGCATTATCAACATCCCTTTCTCGTATTCATGGGGTAAAATTGACAAAGTTTAAATATCAGAGTGAAAAAATTCATTATCAAGATCCTTTATCAGATATTTTGGATAAAATTGAGAAAATCTAAGTATCAGAGTGAATAAATGCTATAACAATATCATTTGAATGAATTATCCACTTAATTTGTCGGCTATATCGCATAAAATTGACAAAATCTAGGCATCAGATTGATGAAATTCTACATCAACATCCCTTTCTCGAATACATGGGATGAAATTGACAAAATCTAAGTGTTGGAGTGAATAAATTTTTTTTTATCAACATCCTTTGTCAGATACATCGAATAAAATTTGACAAAATCTAAATATCAGAGTGAATAAATGCTTTAACAACATCCTTTATCGGATATGTTGGATAAAATTGACAAAATATCAGTATCAGAGCGATTAAATTCTATATCAACATCCTTATCTTGGATACATAGGATAAGAATTGACAAAATCTAAGTGTTAGAGTGAATAATTTTTTTTATCAACATCCTTTGCCAGATACATCGGATAAAATTAACAAAATCTAAGTGTCAGTGTGTGAATAAATACTTTATCGGCATCCTTTGTCAGATATGTTGAATAAAATTGACAAAATCTAAGTATCAGAGCGAATAAATGCTTTATCACCATCCTTTGTCGAATATGTTGGATAAAATTAACAAAATCTAAGTGTCAGAGTATGAATAACTACTTTATGAGCATTCTTTGTCGGATATGTTGAATCAATTTGACAAAAATTAAGTATCAGATTGAATAAATGCTTTATCAACCCCATTTGTCGAATCTGTAAGATAACATTGACGAAATCTATGTGTTAGAGTGAATAATTTTTTTTTATCAACATCCTTTGCCAGATGCATCGGATAAAATTAACAAAATATAAGTATCAGATTGAATAATTGCTTTATCAACATCATTTGTCGAATATATAGGATAAAATTGACAAAATCTAAGTACCAGAGTGAATAAGTTAATTATCAACATCATTTGTCAGGTATATCAGAAAAATTGACAAAATCTAAGTACCAGAGTGAATAAATTCATTATCAACATCCTTTGTCGGGTATATCAGATAAAATTGACAAAATATAAGTATCAGATGGAATAAATGCATTATCAACATCCCTTTCTCGGATACAGGGGACAAAATTGACAAAATCTAAGTATCAGAGTGAATAAATTCATTATCACATCCTTTGTCGGATATGTCGGATAAAATTGACAAAATATAAGCATCAGAATGAATAAATGCTTTATCGACATCATTTAAATGCATTATCAACATCGTTTGTCAGGTATATCGGATAAAACTGACAAAATCTAAGTATCAGATTGATTAAATTCTATATCAACATCCCTTTCTTGAATACATGGGATAAAATTGACAATATCTAAGTGTTGGAGTGAATAAAATTTTTTTATCAACATCCTTTGTCAGATACATCTAATAAAATTTGACAAAATCTAAATATAAGAGTGAATAAATGCTTTAACGGTATCCTTTATTGGATATGTCGGATAAAATTGACAAAATATAAGTATCAGAGCGATTAAATTCCATATCAACATCCTTTTCTTGGATACATAGGATAAAATTGACAAAATCTAAGTGTTAGAGTGAATATTTTTTTTTTATCAACATTCTTTGCCAGATACATCGGATAAAATTAACAAAATCTAAGTGTCACTGTGTGAATAAATACTTTATCGGCATCCTTTGTCAGATATGTTGAATAAAATTGACAAAATCTAAGTATCAGAGCGAATAAATGCTTTATCACCATCCTTTGTCGGATATGTTGGATAAAATCAGATGCATCGGATAAAATTGACAAAATCTAAGTACCAGATTGAATAAATTCATTATCAACATCATTTGTCGGGTATATCAGATAAAATTGACAAAATATAAGTACCAGAATGAATAAATTCATTATCAACATCCTTTGTCGGGTATATCAGATAAAATTGATAAAATCTAAGTACCAGAGTTAACAAATTCATTATCAACATCATTTGTCGTGTATGTCGAATAAAATTGACAAAATATAAGTATCAGATGGAAAAAATGCATTATCAACATCCCTTTCTGGGATACAGGGGATAAAATTGACAAAATCTAAATACCAGAGTGAATAAATTCATTATCAACAACCTTTGTCGTATATGTCGGATACAACTGACAAAATCTAAGTGTCAGAGTGATTAAATTCCATATCAACATCCCTTTCTTGGATACATGGGATAAAATTGACAAAATCTAGGCATCAGGGTGAATAAATTCTTTAACAACATCCTTTATAGGATATGTCGGATAACATTGACAAAATCTCAGTATCAGAGTAATTAAATTCTATATCAACATCCCTTTCTCGGATATATAGGATAAAATGGACAAAATCTAAGTGTTAGAGTTAATATTTTTTTTATCAACATCCTTTGCCAGATATATTGGATAAAATTAACAAAATATAAATGTCAGATTTTGAATAAGTATTTTATCAGCATCACTAGTAGGATTTGTGGAATAAAGTTGACAAAATCTAACTATCAGAGCGAATAAATTCATTATCACCATCCTTTGTCGGATATGTTGGATAAAATTGACCCAATATAAGTGTCAGAGTATGAATAAATACTTTATCAACATCCTTTGTCGGACATTTGAGAGGGAGTAGTCAATCAGGACTTGTCCCAGTTAAAGATAGGAATGGGGTCGCAATTAGCGATAAGGAAAAAACTAAAGCGAGATGGGCCGAACATTTTGAGAACTTGCTTAACCGAGATAGAGTTGCAGGAACAAATATAGAGGAAAAGGAAAAGTGTGTGATACCTTGAATGTGAAGTAAGATCGGTTGTGTGAGGAGGAATTATCGACAGTACTAAAAGGATTAAAAAATAATAAGGCTCCAGGTGCTGATAGGGTAGTAAATGAGTTTCTTAAATATGGTGGCTCGGAGGTTAGAAATAAGTTATTGAAGATTATGCATATGATTTTTGAAAAAAGGAGAAGTACCTAACGATTTTAGGAAAACCTTAATTAAGCCACTTTATAAGAAAGGTGATAAAGGTGAGTGTGGTAATTATCGAGGCAATAGTCTGGTCTCTGTAGGTAGCAAATTACTTAGTAATATGATACTTTTTAGACTGAGAGGTGCCGTAGACAAAGTTTTAAGAGAAGAGCAGTGCGGTTATAGAAAAGGTACAGGATGTGTCGATCAAATTTTTACTCATAGGTTAACAATCGAGAAGTGCCTGAGTTTTCAAACACCTTTGGTCCACAGTTTTATAGATTAAGAGCAAGTGTTCGATTCTGTTAATAAAGGAGCTTTAATAAAGGTTTTATCCTTGTATGGTATACCAGAAAAATACATTAAAGTGATTAGTGTTATGTACGCGAATAACACTGCTGCGGTTAAAGCAGGAAATGAGGTTAGCAGCTGGTTTTGTATTAAATTAGGAGTTAAGTAAGGTTGTGTTTTATCCCCCTTTATGTGGATTATTTTGATGGACTTTTTTTTAAGGAGCGCAGGAAAGGCAATGAGAGACCACAGAATCAAATGGGTAGGAAAATGTCTCATGGACTTAGATTATACTGATGATTTAAGCATCTTAGAAGAAAGTGTGAGCAAAATGAATAAAATGGATAAAATTGACAAAATCTAGGTATCGAGTGAATAAATGCTTTATCAACATCCTTTAAATGCATTATCAACATCATTTGTCAGCTATATCGGATAAAATTCACAAAATCTAAGTATCGGATTGATTAAATTCTATATCCACATCCTTTGTCTGATATGTCGGATAATATTGACAGAATCTAAGTATCAGAGTTATTAAATTCTATTTTAACATTCCTTTCTCGGATACATGGGATAAAATTGACAAAATATAAGTATCAGAATGAATAAATTCATTATCAACATCCATTGTCGGATATGTCGGATAAAACTGACAGAGTCTAAGTATCAGTGTGATTAAATTCCATATCAACATCCCTTTCTCGGATACAGGGGATAAAATTGACAAAATCTAAATACCAAAGTGAATAAATTCATTATCAACATCCTTTGTCGGATATGTCGGATTAAATTGACAGAATCTAAGTATCAGGGTGGTTAAATTCCGTATCAAAACCCCTTTCCCGGATACATGGGATAAAATTGAAAAAATCTAAGTATCAGAGTGAATAAATGCTTTATCAACATCCTTTAAATGCATTATCAACATTATTTTTCGGCTATATCGGCAAAAATTCAAAAAATCTAAGTATCAGATTGATTAAATTCTATATCAACATCTTTTATCGGATATGTCGGATAAAATTGACAGAATCTAAGTATCAGCTTGATTAAATTCTATATCAACATCCCTTTCTCGGATACATGGGATAAAATTGGCAAAATCAAAGTATTAGAATGAATAAATTATTATCAACATCCTTTATCGGATATGTCGGATAAAACTGACATAATCTAAGTATAAGAGTAATTAAATTCCATATCAACATCCCTTTCTTGGATACATGGGATAAAATTGACAAAATATAGGAATCAGAGTGAATAAATGCTTTATCAACATCCTTTAAATGCATTTTCAACATCATTTGTTGGCTATATCGGATGAAATTGACAAAATCTAAGCATCAGATTGATTAAATTCTATATCAACATCCCTTTCTCGAATACAGGGGATAAAGTTGACAAAATCTAAGTATCAGAGTTATTAAATTCTATATCAACATCCCTTTTTTTTATCAACATCCTTTGCCAGATACATTGGATAAAATTAACAAAATCTAAGTGCCAGAGTGTGAATAAATACTTTATCGGCATCCTTTGTCGGATATGTTGAATAAAATTGACAAAATCTACGGATCAGAGCCAATAAATGCTTTATCACCATACTTGGTCGGATATGTTGGATAAAATTGACAAAAGCTGAGTGTCAGAGTATGAATAACTACTTTATGAGCATTTTTTGTCGGATTTCTTGAATCAATTTGAAGAAATATAAGTGTCAAATTGAATAAATTCTTTATCAGCCTCCATTGTCATTTCTGTTGGAGAAAAGTGACAAAATCTATGTATTGGAGTAAATAAATTTTTTTTAACAGCATCCTCTGTCAGATCCATCGGATAAAATTGACAAAATCTAAGTATCAGATTGAATAAATGCTTTATCAACATCATTTGTCGAATATGTCGAATATAATTGGCCAAATCTAAGTATCAGAGTGAATAAATGCATTATCAACATCATTTGTCGGGTATATCAGATAAAATTGACAAGATCTAAGTACCAGAGTGAATAAATTCATTATCAACATCCTTTGTCGGTTATATCAGATAAAGTTGACAAAATCTAAGTATCAGATGGAATAAATGCTTTATCAACATCCCTTTCTCAGATACAGGGGATAAAATTGACAAAATCTAAATACCAGAGTGAATTCATTATAAACATCCTGTGTCGGATATGTTGGATAAAATTGACAGAATCTAAGTATCAGGGTGATTAAATTCCATATCAACATCCCTTTCCCTGATACATGGGATAAAATTTACAAAATCTAAGTATCAGAGTGAATAACTGCTTTATCAACATCCTTTAAATGCATTTTCAACATCATTTGTCGGCTATATCGGATAAAATTCACAAAATCTAAGTATCAGGTTAATTAAATTCTATATCAACATCCTTTGTCGGATATGTCGGATAAAATTGACAGAATCTAAGTATCAGAGTTATTAAATTCTATATCAACATCCCTTTCTCGGATACATAGGATAAAATTGAAAAAATCTAAGTATCAGAATGAATAAATTCATTATCAACATTCTTTGTCGGATATGTCGGATAAAACTGACAGAATCTAAGCATCATAGTGATTAAATTCCATATCAACATCCCTTTCTCGGATATATGGGATAAAATTGACAAAATCTAGGTATCAGAGTAAATAAATGCTTTATCAACATCCTTTAAATGCATTATCAACATCATTTGTCGGCTATATCGGATAAAATTGGCAAAATCTTAATATCAGATTGATTAAATTCTATATAAACATCCCTTTCTCGAATACAAAGGATAAAATTGACAAACTCTCAGAATCAGAGTGAATAAATGCTTTATCAATATCCCTTAAATGCATTATCAACCTCACATGTCAGATACATCGGATAAAATTGAGAAAATCTAAGTACCAGAAAGAGTAAATTCGTATTCAAAGTTCTTTATCAGATATATCAGATAACAGTCATAAAATCCAAGTTATATTCATTTTGCCTTCATGCATCGTTACGTTGAATTTAGGTTAGACTGGTTATAGATGGCAGCACACCCGCTCAGACAAACAGTGATCGTGGGAGAGAATTTAGGTTTACTTAGAGTGGTAATGACTTTATCATGTGCACACACTTTCTTCGAATAATTCATTTTCACTGCTTTTTTAAAAATATGGTGTCGGTGTTTATCCCTCCAACGGGAAAATTATTGATTTAGTTCGCCTAATAAACTAGGTAGTATCAATAACCTACCATGGAGTACCACTGGGAAAGCAGCACGGAAATATCAAAACCATAGGTTAGGTTATGTTAGCTTACGTGCGCGCGCGTAAGCTAACCTAACCTAACCTATGGTTTTGATATCAGATTGACAAAGGATGGTGATAAAGCATTTAATCGCTCTGATACTGAGATTTTGTCAATTTTATTCAACATATTCGACAAAGGATGCCGATAAAGTAATTATTCACACTCTGACACTTAGATTTTGTTAATTTTATCCAGGTTATCTGGCAAAGGATCCCATGTATTCAAAAAAGGTATGTTTATGGATTCTTGTTTCTGATACAAGCCTATATTTGTCACTTTTATCTTGAATAGCAGTCAAATTATTCTGATGCAACAGTGCACGGTCGTTGAAAAAGCGATTATTCAATCTGAAACATATAGTTTGTCCATTATCACACATGTATTTAAGAAAGGGATATTAATATATAATTTATTCACTCTGATACTTAGATTATGTCACTTTTATCCGACATATCCGATAAACGATGTTGATAAAGTATTTATTCACTCTGATATTTAAATTTTGTTAATTATATTGGTTGTATCTGACAAGGGATATTGACTTAGAAGTTAACCAATCAGACGCTTTTATTTGATCCGAGACCATTAACATTAGCTACTGAGGAGTAATCGATTCTCTCTGTCGGATAGAACGTGTTAACCGCACATGATGAATCTTCCAAAAGATAATAATAAAAAAAATTTATTCACTTAGACGATTTGATTGTTCCAAATTTATCGAGCATAATCGACAAAGGATGAGGATATAGCATTTAATCAATCTGATATTTAGATTTTGTCAATTATATTCGTTGTATCTGACAAAAGGTCTTGATAAAAAAATATTATTCACTCCGATACTTAGATTTTGTCAATTTTATCCCATGTATTCGAGAAATTTTGAATTCAATCATTCTGATACTTAGATTTTATCCGAGATATCCAACAAAAGATGCTGATAAAGCATTTAATCACTCTGATACTTAGATTTTGTCAATTATATTTGATGTATTTGACAAAAGATGTTGATAAAAAAAAATTATTCACTCTGATACTTAGCTTTTGTCAATTTTATCCCATGTATCCGTGAAATGGGTGTTCATATAGAATTTAATCACTCTGATACTTGGATTTTATCCGAGATATCTGACAAAGGATGCTGATAAAGCATTTAATCACTCTGATACTTAGATTTTGTCAATTATATTTGATGTATTTGACAAAAGATGTTGAAAAAAAAATTATTCACTCTGACACTTAGCTTTTGTCAATTTTATCCAGCATATCCGACAAAGGATGCTGATATAGAATTTAATCAATCTGATATTAAGATTTTGTCAATTATAATCGTTGTATCTGACAAAAGATGTTGATGAAAAAAATTATTCACTCTGGCACTTATCATTTGCCAATTTTATCCCATGTATTCGAGAAATGGATGTTGATATAGAATTTAATCAATTTGATACTTAGATTCTGTCCATTTTTTCCGATATACCCGACAAAGGATGTTGATAATGCATTTATTCACTCTAATACTCAGATTTTGTCAATTCTAGTTGATGTATCTGACAAAAGGTTTCGATAAAAAAAAATTATTCACTCTGACACTTAGATTTTGTCAATTTTATGCAAAATATCCGACAAATGATGTTGATATAGCATTTATTCATTCTGATACTTAGATTTTGTCAACTATATTCGTTGTATCTGACAAAAGATCTTAATAAAAAAAATTATTCACTCTGACGCTTAGCTTTAGTCAATTTTATCCCATCTATTCGAGAAATGGATGTTGATATAGAATTTAATCAATATGATACTTAGATTTTGTCAATTTTATCCGATATACCGACAAATGATGTTGATAAAGCATTTATTCACTCTGATACTTAGATTTATTAAATTTTATCCGATGTATCCGAGAAAGGGGTGTTGATATGGAATTTAAACACTCTGATACTTAGATTTTAATCACTCTGATACTTAGACTTTGTCAATTTTATACGACATACCCGATAAAGGATGTTGATAAAGTATTTATTCACTCTGATATTTACATTTTGCCAATTTTATTCGATGTATCTGACAAAGGATGTTGATGGAAGCGAATTCAATCGATAAAGAATGTTAATAAAGAATTTGTTCAATTAATTTCCTGAATTAAATTTCTGTATTGTGTATGCAAGAGGTAAATTCAAGAAAGAGTTTGTTACTTACTTACTTACAATTTTTTCATAATGACATATCCAACAACTGATGTTAATAATGCATTTATTCATTCTGATACCTAGATTTTGTCAATGTTATCCCATGTGTCCGACAATAGATGTATGCAAATTCCTTTTCTTCCATCTCCGATGTTTTAATAGACATTCTAAACATTTGATATGCTAGCTTACTCAAAAAATAATGAACACATAACAATGTAATGCATAATATATTTTTAATGAAATAATGCCATGTAGAATATTAATACAAAAATATAGTATGATACATTATTAATATCAATGATCAACTTTGGACATTTTGAATCTGTTCCATAAAATAGTTCACCATGTTCTCTCTTGATATTGTAGCTAATGTCTTCTCTTAGTTCGTAATCAGTAGAATAATCATTATTCCATTTTGAGTCATACACAATTTTTACTGGTGTGTCATCGCCAGGCTCAATATGCTTTTCGTCTTTGGTATTATTTAGTTCATTGACTGTTTGATCAATGGCAGTAACGTTTCCTGGTACTTTGTTTTTCACCGATTCATCATTATATTCCATAGTGATATATTCTGCCAATGCGCTTTTTGTTTTTCTGGCAATTTCACTGTCTATTACCACATTATTTTTACACAGGTAACAGTTTCGGCATGTAGACAAGATATAGCTTATGATATTAGTAGAAGAGTAAGCCTTTCTTTTTTTGATCTTCCGTTGAATACTAATACCCAAAAGCTGACGATAGGATGTACCAGTAGGTAATGTGTTACCTCCAACAGTAGCAAGGAGTTGTCCTCTATCATCAACAATTTTTCTTATGTTGGCATTCTCTTTGAGTGTAATCATCTCTGGAGATCTCAATCTTGCATATCCGCCAACATAAGAGTTGAATTTTTTCGGTACTCCAAAGAAATTTAATTCCTTACTGTCATGACAATGCATGCACACATTTCCAATAGTGCTATCATTTGTACTTGTTTCATAGTTTAAATACTTCTTCTTGTCTGCATTTAATGCTACAATAACATTGTCATGTGAACACACTTTATTAAAATGCTCCATCTTCACTTTTTTTTAAAGATATGACTTATGTGTTTATCGTTCCACTGCGTAAGAAATACTGATTTAATACATGCAATAAACTAGATAGTGTCGATAACCCGCCAAAAAGTACCAGTGGGAAAGCCGCATCGTGTCTCTGAGCAAGCATAGAGTACAATTGTTAGAGCCGTAAACATGTTTTATGTCATTTTAAGATACGTAAAAAAAATTGGTGCTTATGATCCTTGATGGTTCATACTCACCTACACTTTACTACTTGATTTGCAAGGATTTCTAAGTTTTGTTCTGAATTTCATTATTAAAATTCTTTTCTTGCCATCTACATCTCTCTTAGTATCAACTTTTTAGTATACTATATCGTTAAACTCTATTTTAAATTGACAATACTGTTCGAACACCACTTGTGTATTATACAGAACACATCGAAGAAGTAAAGCTAGGTCAAGTCATAAGAGCATTTTATCATCGTTAACCATTTCCATAGATTGATATTGTTCCAAATTTATTATATAAATAAGCTTTGCGTTAACAACCCCGAGGGGTTACCTTAACTGATAATCACCAATTCGCAAATGCTATACCCTTTTTTGGCAATTAGAGTTAGCTTTAGCAGCAACACATTCCTAACAAACTAGTCTTTACTAAAGGCAACTGTCCAATAATCAGTTTAACCCTTTTTTTTCCACCTTCATACGATCCAATTCGCAAATGCTATATAGCTCTGTTTTTTCCTTATTATTCAATTAATATCGTTCGTATAGTCCAATTTGCAAATGCTGTACCCTTTTTTTGCAATTAGAGTTAGCTTTAGCAGCGACACATTCCTAACAAACTAGTCTTGACTAAAGGCAATTGTCCAATAATCAGTTTAACCCTTTTTTCTCAACCGTCAGACGATCCAATTCGCAAATGCTATCTAGCTATGTTTATTTCCATATTAATCAATTAATATCGTTCGTATGGTCCAATTCGCAAATGCTATACCCTTTTTTCTCCACCTTCATACGATCCAATTCAAAAATGCTATCTAGCAACACATTCCTAGCAAACTAGTCTTGACTAAAGGCAATTGTCCAAAAAATCAGAAACCAGTCTGATAGCACATACTTCAAAGAAATGGAACAGTTGATAATGCATGGGTGATAGACAGCTTTTCATACGAAATCATTCATAAATACGCAATTTGACAATTTCTAGTTTTTGGTTAAAAAAATATTATACAATCTCAATTATACTTTCAAAACGTGTTTTTTCACTTTATAGGTATATAATATTAAAGTATTGGTCGCTTTTTGCAATGTGCTCGTCAAACTGCACTGCCTCAGGCGTAAGTTTTCTTGTAGGGTTGATATTCCCTATGCCCTTACTACTCACTAGCCCTTTCAGTTTCCAATTGAATGAGCCCTTTTGAAGTTTCTAAGGCAACACTTTCAATAAAACTTTATATGGCCCCAGGGCATAACTTACAACCCCTGCCCTGAGGGCTGTGGGGGGAGGGGTTGTCATCCTTAATGACCTAATGTCCAAAACTTTTAACTACGTTGAATAAAATGGCTATATAAAAATTTTGATTGGATGTGTTATTGGAAAAGGTGGGCAAGAAAGGGGGGTTAGTTGCCCTCAAATCCCTTTTGACTACTAAAAATGGTACTAGTCCTTTGAATTTCAAATCTAATGAGCCCTTTTTCAAGTTTCTATGACAAAGATTTCAATAAAAACCTTATATGCCCCCAGGGCATAACTAATAATCCTTGCCAAGAGGGTTGTGGGTGAGTGTCCTCCTTAAAATATGTTTTATATCTGGAAATCAATTACCTTGAACAAAACGGCTATCTCAAAATTTTTATTGGATATGTTTGGGGGAATGATGGGTGTGGGGAGGGCTAGTTGCCCTCCAATCATTTTCCACTATTAAAAAGGGTACTAGCCCTTTGAATTTCCAGTCGAATGAGCTTTTATTGAAGATTCTACGACAACGCCTTCTTTAAAAACCTTATATAACCCCAGGGCATAACTTAAAACCATTGCCCTAAGGGATGTGGGAGAATATCCTCCTCAAAAACATATTTTCTATCTGGAAATCAACTACGCTTAACGAAATGGCTATCTAAAAATTTTGTTTGTATGTGTTCGGGGGAAGGATGGGCGTGGGGGGGGGGCTAGTTGTCCATCAATCACTTTCGACTATTAAAAAAGGCACTAGCCCTTTGAATTTCCATTCGAATGAGCCTGTTTTGAAGTTTATACGACGCCTTCTATAAAAACCTTATATGCCCCCAGGGTATAACTTAAAACCCTTGCCCTGAGGGTTGTGGGGTAGTGTCCTCCTCGGAAACATATTTTCTATATGGAAATCAAGTACGCTGAAGAAAATGGCTGTATCAAAATTTTGATTATATGTGTGGGGGAGAAGGATGGGCATGGGGGGGGGCTAGTTGCCCTCCAATCACTTTCGGCTATTAGAAAAGGGTACTAGCCCTTTGAATTTCCAATCGAATGAGTCTTTCTTGAAGTTTCTATGACAACGCCTTCTATAAAAACCTTAAATACCCCCATGGCATAACTTAAAACCCTTGCCCCAAGGGTTTTAGGGAAGTGTCCTCCTCAAGAAGATATTATCTATCTGGAAATCAACTACGCTGAACAAAATGGCTATCTCAAAATTTTTATTGGATGTGTTTGGGGGAATGATGGGCGCTGGGAGGGGGCTAGTTGCCCTCCAATCACTTTCGACTATTAAACAGGCACTATCCCTTTGAATTTCCAATCATATGAGCCTTTTTTGAAGTTTCTACGACAACGCCTTCTATAAAAACCTTATATGCCCCCAGGGCATAACTTAAAACCCTTGCCCCGAGGGTTTTGGGGGAGTGTCCTCCTCAAGAAGATATTTTCTATGTGGAAATCAACTACGCTGAACAAAATGGCTGTATCAAAATTTTGATTGGATGTGTTTGGGGGGTATGATTGGCGTGGGGGGGGGGCTAGTTGCCCTCCAATCACTTTTGACTATTAAAAAGTGCGCTAGCCCTTTGAATTTCCAATAAAATTAGCCTTTTTTGAAGCTTCTACGACAACGCCTTCTACAAAAACCTTGTTTGCCCCCCAGGGCATAACTTAAAACCCTTGCCCAAAGGGTTGTGGGGGATTGTCCTCCACAAAAAGATATTTTCTATCTGGAAATCAACTACGCCGAACAAAATGGCTATCTCAAAATTTTGATTGGATGTATGTGGGGGAATGATGTGCGTGGGGGGGGCTAGTTGCCCTCCAATAACTTTGGACTATTAAAAAAGGCACTAGCCCTTTGCATTTCCAATCGAATGAGCTTTTTTTGAAGTTTCTACGACAACGCCTTCTATAAAAACCTTATATGCCCTCAGGGCATAACTTAAAACCCTTGCCCCGTGGGTTGTTGGAGAGTGTCCTCCTAAAAAAGATATTTTCTATCGGGAAATCAACTACGTTGAACAAAATGGCTATCTCAAAATTTTGAGTGGACGTATTTGGGGGAATGATGGGGGTGGGGGTGCTAGTCTCCCTCCAATCACTTTCAGCTATTAAAAAGGGCACTAGCCCCTCCAATTTCCGATTGAGTGAGCCCTTTTCGAAGTTTCTACGACGACTCCTTCGATACGAAGTGCCCGGGTATGGAGAAAAAAAACAAAAAAAAACAACACATCGTGCCCACATCGTTCTTTACTTAAGCAGCGCTAGTGCGCTGCCTATGATCAGGTAAATTTTCTTAGGCTTGTGGCTTTTGATGGGTTTCATTAAACTCAATGGATCTAATATATGTAGAATGAAAATAGAATCATTCTTTAGTGGTATTAATTGGTATGAAAATTCCTTGTTTTTTAGAGTTTCGGTTAGTATTGGGCCGAGTCACTCCTTACTTACAGTTTGTCACCACGAAGCACGAACTGTTTGATTAAATAAAAGAAGAAATTTATTATCAAATGAAAGTAAAGAGTGACATTAAAGCCTCAAACAAACCGAAATAATTCCGTATACGAGGAAGCCGCCCCTCCTTGATTCCCTGCTCTTTACAATTAAGTTTTACTGTGCTGTGCTAAAAGTATTTATGAGTGCACTTGTGCTTGTGCAGCCAATCTTAAAGTACTGGGGACAGGAAACTAAACTTAAGCGTAAAGAGTTGGGGTTGAGGAGGGGACAGCCCTCTCATATACGGGTAATTTCTGTTCGTCTTAACTTTTATTGGAGCTTTCTACTTTCATCTGAAAAACCTATTTTTTAATTCATTTTTATTTCAAATTAATACCGTATCCCAGATTATCCTAAATGCAAGGAGAGCTACCGCCTTCTCAAATTTGACTCTTCAAATCAAAGTTTAGCATCAGCTGGACAATACTGCTAAAAAGAGATCTTTTGATTTATTTACTTTTCAGAATAAAGCATAATTGTCACAAACAAACTTTCGTCTCCGCAATAAGAGGGGAAATTGTCAAAATTCTTCCTAATAAAGGGAGGTCAGATTATGGTTGCAGCGGTAGCTGCAACCTAGTAAAGAGCGAACCACAGCCCATAGTAACCAAAAGTTTAAAACACGTTTTTAAAAAAAACTGCCTAGTGAAAAAAAATTGCCATTTGACATTAATTCAGGAATGGTAATTATTATTTTGGTTCGCTTTAAAATAAAAGTCTATTGCGGAAAACAAAAAATTATGGTGATTTCGGAAAAAACCTGAAAACCCTTCAAATGCCGTCAGATCAAAACGAAAAGTATACCATTGGAATCAGCAGGGTCGAAAACCAAATACAGGGAATTACAGTCCCCCTCCTTGAACACCAAGGAAAATCACATTTTTGCATGGGTAGCACTGATCTGTCTTCCGTTTTTTTGTTGTTTCTTTTCTTTCTTTCTTTTTCAACAGGCCTAGCGGGTCCAGAACATCATGGGGAAATGTTGAATGGCTTATTTCAATGGAAATTAAATTTTCTAGTGCGTTTTTTTAAGTGATCGAAAAGATTGGAGGGCAACTAGCCCTTCTCCCTAAAGGCCCCCTCCCCCTATTCGAGATGGCCATTTTGTTTAAAATAGTTCCTAGGTCCAATAAATATGGTTTTGATGATGATACGACCCTCCACAGTCCCTGGGAAGGGCTCTACATGATATCGGGCGTATTCGTATCGCACCTATCGTTAGCGAACCACAGCCAATATTAAGCAAAAGTTAAAAAACGGGTTTTGAAAAAAAAAATACCTAGTGAGAAAAATACCATTTGACACTGACTCATGAATGGTATCTATTATTTCGGCTCGTCTTAAAAGCAAAAGTTTATTGCGAAAAAAAATTTATGGTAATTTCGAAAAAAAAGTCTGAAACCTCTTGAAAATGCCTTCAGATGAAAATGAAAAGTGTACCATTGGAATCACCATTGTCTAAAACCATTTACAGGGAAATTACAGTACCCTTCCTTGATCAACAAGGAAAATCACTTTTTTTCGTCGGTTGCAATGATCTGTCTCCCGTTTTTTTTTTTTTTTTTTTTTTTTTTTTTTTTTTTTTTTTTCAGCAGGCCTAGCGGGCTACCAGAACATCATAGAGAGATGCTTAATGGCTCATTCAAAAGCTATTTCTTATATCTATGAGCTTTTTATAAATTCCACCATCCGCAATTGCCATATGGCCTTAAAAGGGTACTTTGTGTGTCATCTCTCAAGGGGTGGCACTAGCCACCCCTATTAAATCATATTATTAGAGGCTTGGTTCTGTTGATAAAACGCTCGACCTTGAAATAGAGTGTTTTGCGTTCGATTCCTGATTGGGTGTTTTTTTGTTTTTGTTTTTTTTTAATTACGGTTTTCTCACTTCTATACAATCGTTTTCAGATAATTTTACTGTTTTTGTAAATGTGATGCACTCATTTTTTAAAAACATGTCCCAGGAAGGTATTTGGTCAATCATTTTGATTCAAAAGGGAATAGAGGTCATCCAGTTCATGGTTTGCAACGACATTCTTAGTAGATCTCTAAATCGATACCCCAACGAATGGCGAACTTTTGTCAAAATTATGTGGGGGAAGGGAGAGGTTCAAAGTTGGAGCCAATTTTCCTAAATCAAGTGAAAATGACAGAGAAAACTCAAAAACTAGCCGTATAGCAATAAAAAGGTAAAGATGTACTAAAGAAAACTGACCTGTTTAAGCGGATGCTTGAATTATGCAGGCTTATCATAGTTTTGACAACATTTTTGTAGAAACTAAATTTCAGCTGGGAGGGGGGGGGGACTGGTGTCTGAAGGAAAATCGAGGTCTGGGAGGGGAACTTGTCCCCTCTGCCCCATACCAAATTACGCCCTTGACCCCAACCCCTTGCGACTTATTGGTTGGAGAAGTGTAGGCATGTGGTTCTCGAACCACTCAAAGTTGTATATTAAAATAAGGATTACTTATTGTTATACTTACTTATTCAAATTATTTACTTGACAATCCTTCCATAATATTCTCTCCATGGGTAAGATTTTGCATCCAAAGAGGAAGGAAGACAGAAAACAGTTCTGTAGGAGAATTCAGGTAATTCTTCCCAAAATTTTTGAAATGAAAACAAACTTAGTTTGTAATACCATTTATCGAATTTACACAAGAAATAATCTTTTTGAAATTTCAATTCATTTTGAGCAAAGATGATAGTGGTCAAATATGGCTTCTAAGCATGGGCGCTGCGAAAAGCGGATAAAGATTTGCTAGATGTTTTCCAGAGAAATTATTAGAATGAATAAATTATTATCAACATCCTTTATCGGATATGTCGGATAAAACTGACATAATCTAAGTATAAGAGTAATTAAATTCCATATCAACATCCCTTTCTTGGATACATGGGATAAAATTGACAAAATATAGGAATCAGAGTGAATAAATGCTTTATCAACATCCTTTAAATGCATTTTCAACATCATTTGTTGGCCATATCGGATAAAATTGACAAAATCTAAGCATCAGATTGATTAAATTCTATACCAACATCCCTTTCTCGAATACAGGGGATAAAGTTGACAAAATCTAAGTATCAGAGTTATTAAATTCTATATCAACATCCCTTTTTTTTATCAACATCCTTTGCCAGATACATTGGATAAAATTAACAAAATCTAAGTGCCAGAGTGTGAATAAATACTTTATCGGCATCCTTTGTCGGATATGTTGAATAAAATTGACAAAATCTACGGATCAGAGCAAATAAATGCTTTATCACCATCCTTTGTCGGATATGTTGGATAAAATTGACAAAATCTAAGTGTCAGAGTATGAATAAATACTTTATCAGCATCCTTTGTTGGACATGTTGAATAAACTTGACGAAATATAAGTGTCAGAGTAATTAAATGCGTTATCAGCCTCTATTGTCAGATCTTTCGGATAAAATTGACAAAATCTGAGTGTTAGAGTGAATAAATTTTTTTATCAACATCCTCTGTCAGATACATCGGATAAAATTGACAAAATCTAAGTATCAGATTGAATAAATGCTTTATTAACATCATTTGTCGAATATATCGGATATAATTGACAAAATCTAAGTACCAGAGTGAATAAATGCATTATCAACATCATTTGTCGGGTATATCAGATAAAATTGACAAGATCTAAGTACCAGAGTGAATAAATTCATTATCAACATCCTTTGTCGGTTATATCAGATAAAGTTGACAAAATCTAAGTATCAGATGGAATAAATGCTTTATCAACATCCCTTTCTCGGATACAGGGGATAAAATTGACAAAATCTAAATACCAGAGTGAATTCATTATAAACATCCTGTGTCGGATATGTTGGATAAAATTGACAGAATCTAAGTATCAGGGTGATTAAATTCCATATCAACATCCCTTTCCCTGATACATGGGATAAAATTTACAAAATCTAAGTATCAGAGTGAATAACTGCTTTATCAACATCCTTTAAATGCATTTTCAACATCATTTGTCGGCTATATCGGATAAAATTCACAAAATCTAAGTATCAGGTTAATTAAATTCTATATCAACATCCTTTGTCGGATATGTCGGATAAAATTGACAGAATCTAAGTATCGGAGTTATTAAATTCTATATCAACATTCCTTTCTCGGATACATAGGATGAAGTTGAAAAATTCTAAATATCAGAGTGAATAAATTCATTATCAACAACCTTTGTCAGATATTTCAGATGAAATTGACAGAATATAAGTATCATAGTGATTAAATTCCATATCAACATCCCTTTCTCGGATACATGGGATAAAATTGAAAAAATATAAGTATCAGAGTGAATAAATGCTTTATCAACATCCTTTAAATGCATTATCAACATCATTTGTCGGCTATATTGGATAAAATTGACAAAATCTTAATATCAGATTGATTAAATTCTATATAAACATCCCTTTCTCGAATACAAAGGATAAAATTGACAAACTCTCAGAATCAGAGTGAATAAATGCTTTATCAATATCCCTTAAATGCATTATCAACCTCACATGACAGATACATCGGATAAAATTGAGAAAATCTAAGTACCAGAAAGAGTAAATTCGTATTCAAAGTTCTTTATCAGATATATCAGATAACAGTCATAAAATCCAAGTTATATTCATTTTGCCTTCATGCATCGTTACGTTGAATTTAGGTTAGACTGGTTATAGATGGCAGCACACCCGCTCAGACAAACAGTGATCGTGGGAGAGAATTTAGGTTTACTTAGAGTGGTAATGACTTTATCATGTGCACACACTTTCTTCGAATAATTCATTTTCACTGCTTTTTTAAAAATATGGTGTCGGTGTTTATCCCTCCAACGGGAAAATTATTGATTTAGTTCGCCTAATAAACTAGGTAGTATCAATAACCTACCATGGAGTACCACTGGGAAAGCAGCACGGAAATATCAAAACCATAGGTTAGGTTATGTTAGCTTACGTGCGCGCACGTAAGCTAACCTAACCTAACCTATGGTTTTGATATCAGATTGACAAAGGATGGTGATAAAGCATTTAATCGCTCTGATACTGAGATTTTGTCAATTTTATTCAACATATCCGACAAAGGATGCCGATAAAGTAATTATTCACACTCTGACACTTAGATTTTGTTAATTTTATCCAGGTTATCTGGCAAAGGATCCCATGTATTCGAGAAAGGAACATTGATATATAATTTCATCAATCTAGAAGTTAGCTTTTGTCCGTTTTACCCAATAGAGCAAACAAAATGTCCTTATATTGCATTTAAAGAATTTGTGTAAAAAATTTGGGTAAACTAATACTAAGAATATGGCAATTTTACACAAAGTATCCAAGAAAGGGATATAAATATAGTATTTATTCACTCTGGTACTTAGGTTATGTCAATTTTATCCGACATATCCGATAAACGATGTTGATAAAGTATTTATTCACTCTGATATTTAAATTTTGTTAATTATTTTCGTTGTATCTGAAAAAAGATGTTGATATAGAATTTAATCAATCTGATACTTAGATTTTATCCGAGATATACGACAAAGTATGCTAATAAAGAATTTAATCACTCTGATACTTAGAATTTGTCAATTATATTTGATGTATTTGACAAAAGATGTCGATAAAAAAATTGTATTCACTCTGACACTTAGATTTTGCCAATTTTATCCAGCATATCCGACAAAGGATGAGGATATAGCATTTAATCAATCTGATATTTAGATTTTGTCAATTATATTCGTTGTATCTGACAAAAGATGTTGATAAAAAAATATTATTGACTCTGATACTTAGATTTTGTCAGTTTTATCCCATGTATTCGAGACATTTAGAATTCAATCATTCTAACGCTTATATTTTATCCGAGATATCCAACAAAAGATGCTGATAAAGCATTTAATCACTCTGATACTTAGATTTGGTTAATTATGTTCGATTTATCTGACAAAAAATGTTGATAAAAAAAAATTATTCACTCTGACACTTAGCTTTTGTCAATTTTATCCCATGTATCTGTGAAATGGGTGTTCATATAGAATTTAATCACTCTCATACTTAGATTTTATCCTAGATTTCCGACAAAAGATCCTTATAAGGCATTTAATCTCTCTGATACTTAGATTCTGTCAATTATGTTTTATGTATTTGACTAAAGACATTGAAAAAAAAAATTATTCATACTGACACTTAGCTTTTTTCAAATTTATCCAGCATATCCAACAAAGGATTCTGAAATGGAATTTAATAAATCTGATATTAAGATTTTGTCAATTATAATCGTTGTATCTGACAAAAGATGTTGATGAAAAAAATTATTCACTCTGGCACTTATCATTTGCCAATTTTATCCCATGTATTCGAGAAATGGATGTTGATATAGAATTTAATCAATTTAATACTTAGATTTTGTCAATTTTATCCAATATACCCGACTAATGATGTTGATAATGCTCTTATTCACTCTGATACTTAGACTTTGTCAATTATATTTGATGTCTCTGACAAAAGGCGCTGATAAAAAAAATTATTCACTCTGACACTTAGGTTTTGACAATTTTATCCAACATATCTAACATAGGATGCTGATATAGCATGTATTCACTCTGATACTTAGATTTTGTCAACTATATTCGTTGTATCTGACAAAAGATCTTAATAAAAAAAATTATTCACTCTGACGCTTAGCTTTTGTCAATTTTATCCCATATATTCGAGAAATGGATGTTGATATAAAATTTAATCAATCTGATACTTAGATTTTGTCAATTTTATCCGATATACCGACAAATGATGTTGATAAAGCATTTATTCACTCTGATACTTAGATTTATTAAATTTTATCCGATGTATCCGAGAAAGGGGTGTTGATATGGAATTTAAACACTCTGATACTTAGATTTTAATCACTCTGATACTTAGACTTTGTCAATTTTTTACGACATATCCGATAAAGGATGTTGAAAAAGTATTTATTCACTCTGATATTTGCATTTTGCCAATTTTATTCGATGTATCTGACAAAGGATGTTGATGGAAGCGAATTCAATCGATAAAGAATGTTAATAAAGAATTTGTTCAATTAATTTCCTGAATTAAATTTCTGTATTGTGTATGCAAGAGGTAAATTCAAGAAAGAGTTTGTTTCTTACTTACTTACAATTTTTTCATAATGACATATCCAACAACTGATGTTAATAATGCATTTATTCATTCTGATACCTAGATTTTGTCAATGTTATCCCATGTGTCCGACAAAAGATGTATGCAAATTCCTTTTCTTACGTCTCCGATGTTTTAATAGACATTCTAAACGTTTGATATGATAGCTTGCTCTAAAAATAATGAATACACAACAATGTAATGCATAATATATTTTTACTGAGATAATGTTATTTATAATATGGATACAAAAATATATAATGATACATTATTAATGTAAATAATTAATTTTGGATATTTTTAACCCGCTCCATAAAATACCTCACCATGTTTTCTCTTGATATTGTAGCTATTGTCTTCTCTTAGTTCGTAATCAGTAGAATAATCATTATTCCATTTTGAGTCATACACAATTTTTACTGGTGTGTCATCGACAGGCTCAATATGCTTTTCGTCTTTGGTATTATTTTGTTCATTAACTGTTTGATCAATGGCAGTAACGTTTCCTGGTACTTTGTTTTTCACCGATTCATCATTATATTCCATAGTGATATATTCTGCCAATGCGCTTTTTGTTTTTCTGGCAATTTCACTGTCTATTATCACATTATTTTTACATAGATAACAGTTCCGGCACGTAGACAAGATAGGGTTTATGATATTAGTAGAAGAGTAGGCCTTTCTTTTTTTGATCTTCCGTTGAATGCTAATACCCAAAAGCTGACGATAGGATGTATCAGTAGGTAATGTGGTACCTGCAACAGTAGCAAGGAGTTGTCCTCTATCATCAACAATTTTTCTTATGTTGGCATTCTCTTTGAGTGTAATCATCTCTGGAGATCTCAATCTTGCATATCCGCCAACATAAGAGTTGAATTTTTTCGGTATTCCAAAGAAATTTAATTCCTTACTGTCATGACAATTCATACATACATTTCCAATAGTGCTATCATTTGTTCTTCTTTGAAAGTTTAAATACTTCTCCTTGTCTGAATTTAATGCTACAATAACATTGTCATGTGAACACACTTTATTAAAATGCTCCATCTTTCCTTTTTAAAGATATGACTTATGTGTTTATCGTTCCACTGCGTAAGAAATACTGATTTAATACATGCAATAAACTAGATATTGTCGATAACCCGCCATAAAGTACCAGTGGGAAAGCCGCATCGTGTCTCTGAGCAAGCATAGAGTACAATTGTTAGAGCCGTAAACATGTTTTATGTCATTTTAAGATACGTAAAAAAAATTGGTGCTTATGATCCTTGATGGTTCATACTCACCTACACTTTACTACTTGATTTGCAAGGATTTCTAAGTTTTGTTCTGAATTTCATTATTAAAATTCTTTTCTTGCCATCTACATCTCTCTTAGTATCAACTTTTTAGTATACTATAACGTTAAACTCTATTTTAAATTGACAATACTGTTCAAACACCACTTGTGTATTATACAGAACACATCGAAGAAGTAAAGCTAGGTCAAGTCATAAGAGCATTTTATCATCGTTAACCATTTCCATAGATTGATATTGTTCCAAATTTATTATATAATTAAGCTTTGCGTTAACAACCCCGAGGGGTTACCTTAACTGATAATCACCAATTCGCAAATGCTATACCCTTTTTTGGCAATTAGAGTTAGCTTTAGCAGCAACACATTCCTAACAAACTAGTCTTTACTAAAGGCAACTGTCCAATAATCAGTTTAACCCTTTTTTTTCCACCTTCATACGATCCAATTCGCAAATGCTATCTAGCTCTGTTTATTTCCTTATTATTCAATTAATATAGTTCGTATAGTCCAGTTCACAAATGCTATACCCTTTTTTTTCAATTATAGTTAGAGTTAGATTTAGCAGCGACACATTCCTAACAAACTAGTCTTGACTAAAGGCAATTGTCCAATAATCAGTTTAACCCTTTTTTCTACACCTTCATACGATCCAATTCCCAAATGCTATCTAGCTCTGTTTTTTTCCCTGTTAATCAATTAATATCGTTCGTATATTCCAATTCGCAAATGCTATACCCTTTTTTCTCCACCTTCATACGATCCAATTCAAAAATGCTATCTAGCGACACATTCCTAGCAAACAAGTATTGACTAAAGGCAATTGTCCAAAAAATCAGAAACCAGTCTGATAGCACATACTTCAAAGAAATAGAACAGTGGATAATGCTGGTTACCCGGTTGACTGACCGTATTTCAAACTGTAGGCTGTACGAAAAATGTGGTTCAATCCCGCTTTCTAGGGCTATAATGGAAAAAGGTTGAGGTGGCTTGGGCACGTGTTGCGGATTAAGGATGACAGATTGCCGAAGATTGTCCTTTTTGGCCAACCGTCTAGGGTTAAACGGAAAGCATGTCGTCCTCGTCTGGGGTGGAAGGACTTCATAAAGAAAGATTTAAATGAAATGTGAACTTCCTGGGAGGGTGTAACAACGGAGGCTTTAAATAGATTGGGATGGAGGAGGAGCGTTCGTGGCTGTGTTGGCCTCAGGCCGGTTGGTGCTGCGGTGAGCTGTTAGTAGTAGTTAGTTAGTTTTGAATAATGAACGGCTTTTAATTTAGGGACAGGTCAAATAAATCCCTAAGCCTAAAGGCACATTTCTGTTGAGCTATTAAAATTTTCCGCAAGTGTGTCGGTATACAAACTTGTCCGCTCAGTTAACCTTTTGTGTCGAAGCTACTCGCCTAGAGCTACTTTGTTAAGTGTGACTAAATTTAATTTCCTAAAACAAAGAATTAAAGATCTATTTCTTCTTTTTTATTTTTTTTTTTTTTTACAAAAAAAAACGACTATGTTTTGATTTTTTTTCCACTCTAAAATTATTTTTTCCTTCAATTCTTGTACGGCCTCTTAGTTCAGCTCCTTAATAACCAACATTAAAACTTGAGGACCAACATTAAAACTTAAACAAACAGAAATTATTCCGTATAAATAGAAAAGGTTATAGCAGTGTTGTTTGTAAATTAAATTTTAATCAAAACGAGCATAGATTAATTTGTAAAAACAAAGTTTTTCCGAGGGAAAACTTTTTTGTTAAAAATAGTCCTAAGATCATATAAGAAAAAACTCAGGCGTCGACACAACCCCCCCAGGGCCCGGGGGCAGGCGTTGTAGGTTATACCCTGGGGGTATATATGGCTCTTATGGAAGGGAACCTCTTTAAAACTACAGAGAGGACTCATTTGATTGGAAATTGAAAGTTCTAGTTCAGTTTTTGAGAGTCAAAAGAGTTTGAGGGGCAAATAGCCCCCCCCACGCCCCTTTTCCCCAAATGCATCCGATAAAAAGTTTTGAAGACAGCCATTAATTTAAAAATTGTTCAAAAGTCCGATAACAAAAACTCAGGTGTAAACACAATCCCCCAGGGCCTGAGGGCGGGGGTTGAAAGTTATGCCCTGGGGCATATATTTCAGTCATGATTCATTGCTCAACCGGTTAAGACCGTATTGCTTGCTATCGCCCACTCTTTGAATCACGAAATGAAATGAATGACGATGGATTATTGCTAAATTATCTGCATGCTGTGATATAATGAAATTTTTGTACAATCTGATAAAAGACAATCTGAAAATACAAGCCTTTCCCTAAATAAAACTCAACAACGGAAATGATTAGCTGTTATTCCTCCAAAGTGATTTAAGGCTCAAATTATTCGTAATATGAGATTAAAGGAATAGTACAGTGGGGAAAAAGGACTGATTTAGGACTGGTGGCTTCTTCTTTTGCCAGTAAGTCAATTTTAGCTATTACTAAGTTAAGATGGGCAAGAAAAAAATAAAAAGAGTCGTCCAGATATTGATTCTAGCGAGGATATTGCCACAAGTACCCCAAATACGTCAGGAAATCCAGATATTCGGAAGCCAGTGACAACTCAGGTTTCGTTAATGACCCTATCAGAGGAATTTGCAAAGATGATGAACATTATACGTGAAACTCATAGCTCAGTCCAATCAGTTGAACAGAGATTCGTTGTAGTAGAAAATAGAATAAAAGCAATTGAATCAGAGCAATTAGCCTTAAGGTCTGAATTATCCGGGATTAAGTCTTGTACAAATGCTGTAGAAAATGACATTTCTTTGTTGAAAAATGATAATTTTAACCTGCAGTCAGAAGTTAAATATTTTAAAGAAAAGACCCTATGTATGTCTGATAGGCTTATGGCTGCAGAGTATCAGCCTAACGAAAATAATTTGGTTGTATGGAATAGATAATTTCGGAGACCACACTGCCTTTCCATGACGATAAATAAAAGTTCAAATAGGGATAAAATCCTTTTAATAGACAGTGTTTTTTATAACAGTGATAGAAATTCACAAAAATACCAGATATTTCGGTAACATATACAGTGACCGTCATCAGTGGTAAAGCTAAAATAAAACAATTTAAAACAAAAGTTTATATACTGAATCAAATAACACTACATATTGTTTGAATCTCTAATTCTTTTCAAAGCAAAGGCGGAAGCTATTCTCTTTGACCTTCTTGGATTCGATTCATTAGCGTTCAATGATATAACATTTGGACAAAGGTCAACTACATTGGGTGAATTGAACTTTACTCTGTCAGAATTTAATAAATTATCATAGATAGAGTTCAGCCCATATTCACCTGTATCCCAATTCAAAGCAATATTCTTGAATAAGATTTTCTTTATTTCAAGAATTTCACGAAAATTTTGCTTTAAACCCCGATCCCTAGAAATCAAAGAGACATTCTCGAACAAAATGAAATGGTCTGGAAAATTAAAAATATGTTCTGAAA